>NC_088718.1:44397602-44650102 GCF_963576615.1 Watersipora subatra | reverse complement strand
GTATATATATATATATATATATATATATATATATATATATATATATATATATATATATATATATATATATATACATATATATATATATACCATCCAACACATCATCAGTGGATGCTATATCAAGCAAAGCATCTAATCACAGTTGCTCTTCTTCATATGCCTAAACCCTCTAAGCAATATGTTGGAGAAGACTCAATATGGGTGCCAGTTTAAGAATGGCACCAAGATAAACCACCTTTTTTACATGGATGACATCAAGCTGTACGCTAAGAAGGAAAAGGACATTGATTCGCTAATACACCTCACTCAGGTATACAACAAGGACATTGGAATGACCTTCGGTATTGAGAAATGTGGAAGGCTAATTCTCAAGAAAAACCATTCTGTGCACACAGATTGCCTAAAAATGCCAAGTGGTACCATTAAAGATACAGAAGAAGGGTATAAGTACTTGGGGATTACTCAAAGCAACATCAACCATGAAGCCGAAGTCTGTCACAAAGTCATCACCGAATACAAGAAATGCGTTTGACAGGTCCTATGAAGCCACCTCAATGCCAGGAATTGAGTCATGGCAATAAATACCTACGCACTGCCAGTAATCAGATATCCAGCAGGCATAATAAAGTGGACTGAGAAAGAAGCCATCAAGGAAACAGATATAGCAACTCGCAAACTGCTTACGATGCATGAAGCACTCCACCCAAAATTTGATACTACTAGATTGTATCTCAATAGGAAAGATGGGGGTAAGGAACTCAAAAGTGTGCAGCAAACAGTAAAAGAGGAAGAACAAAGCATTAAAGCCTAGGCAGCTTCCACGGCCACCACAAATAAGTTGCTAGCTGAACTTCAATCAGCTACTCTGATAATGGGGCTTCACAGTGATGATGAGGAACCTGACCGGCACATAAAAACTCTTTATGGTGTTTACCACCCACAAATATCTAAGGTTGGCGATCTCTACCAGACATATATGTGGCTGAACAAAAGGACTCTAACGGCCAATACAGAGTCACTACTCATGACAGCCCAGGAACAAGTTTTCCCAACAAGGCAACTCCAAACAAAAGTTTATCACACTAGAAACAATCCTAAATGCAGACTGTGCAAATATGCACTTGAGACCATCTAACACATCATCAGTGGATGCAAGCAGCTAGCCGGAAACGCGTACACAGAGCGGCATAATCATGTTGCAGGTGTTGTGTGCAGAAGTCTATGCAATGAGTATGGCCTTAATAAACCCCAACACTGATGTGAAGCTCCTGGTAAGGTCAATGAAAATTATCGCGCTAAGATCATCCGGAACTTCTACATCTGGACTGACAAGCATGTCCTAGCAAACCAACCAGGTATAGTGGCGGTGGATAAGGAGTAAAAGAAGGCTACTATAATAAATATAGCAATACCCAATGACTGCAATATAGCCAGCAAAGAAAAAGAAAAATTGGAGAAATATCTCCATCTTGGAAAGTAAGATGGAAGAGATGTAAGAGTCTGAGATGTAAGAACAACTGTAATTCCAGTAGTCATTGGGGCACTGGGCACAATAACACCTGTGCATCAAATGTGGCTTGCCCAGATACCGGCAGGAATCCACTCAAGTGAGTTGCAGAAAAGTGCACTATACAGTAAATAACAGCTAAGATCCTGAGGCGAGTGCTCAAACTCCCAGGTCTCGGGTAGGAGACCCGAGTTAGAGCAGAATTTACCACCCATACGAGGTATCCGGGGTGAGGAAACAATTTTTTTATCTCAGTGTTTGTGTGTCTGTTATTTTGTGAATTGGTGTGCCCAGCTATAGCTATTAAAATCTTGGAATGAAGAAACCATATAGCAGAATATTTCATCTTGGTACCTTTCATCCCTCAGGCGATATGCTAAACCATTGAGCTACCCGAGATTGATGGATTCATTGGGTGGTATGAGTCGTTATGTCAGTTAAAATACCTGTAGCGACTCGGCATCACGTTACAGTATAATGTCAGTAAAGCTTGCTCTCATGGCTCTTGTTAATAAGTTTAGCAATAGGGTTACTAGTTTATTCAAATTAGCCATTGGCAATGAGCCAGACTAATGGCAATTGGCAGACAACTACATTACCTGCGACTGTTTATAAGCTGTTTTTAATACCTGTGCAATGTCGGGTTTCCGCTATTTACGTATATATACGCATGATATAATATTGTGGAGGACTGGTGTATTATGTACTCGTTATTTACCGCTTATATATTGTATCCATTATAGTTAGACTCTTATATAGAATAATAGGATAGCCTGCCCGAACTTGCCTGCATGCACTTATGTAATCTTTGTGTATTGTCCATTACTTAGGTCACGCATGTATCAATAGATGTTTTTTCTATGAGCATAGATAGGACATTGGGCAGAGTCAATGCTGTTATATAAGCCAGTGCACGAGTTGCACCGGCCCACTTGGTACCATTCTATGCTGTTATACACATGTACTCAAGATTATCATAATAAACGGAATAACTATACTCAAAAGAACTGATCGTGTTGACGCCTGCCTGGGTGTCTTAGAGGTTGTAGAAAGCAGGCTTTAATCCAATGCAAGACAGAACTGCCGGGGTGGATCTATAAGGCTAAGAATTGGTCTACGCTTCAACTAGACCTAATCGGATATGCAATGGCATAAGAGATCAGGCCCTAGAGTGAACTGCTAGTAGACCTAGACTAGTCGAATATAGAGAAACAGAGGGCAGGCTAGTTTGGGTTCTGAGTAAACCTGACTGCTGGATACTTGTCGTGGACTGGCCTGACCCTTTGGGTATGTCAGGCAGGCCTCAGATAAAGTATATCAGGAGTTTAGGTTACGCCTACCTGTTAGTGTGGTAAAGCAGACTAAGCTACCGGAGTCCAGGCTTTAAACTGGTGGCAGCAGTGGGATTGATCTAAACTCTCAACAGGATAACTAACAGGAGCTGGGGAGACACAAGTATGGTCAGACGCGCTCGTAGTGCAGAATGACCTGGAGTTCCCCAAATGGAGGGACTAGGGGGTCTGGTCCCTCCATTTGGGACCAGTCCCTCCATTTTTTAACCATCTGTACCTAGAGACCTTTAAAGCTCCAGAATACGATGGGAGCAGTGATGTAGAGGCTTTTATCAGGTAATTTAACGATGTAGCCATTGCAAATGACTGGGGAGCAAGATCAGCGCTACTACACATCTTAGAAAGACTGCGAGAGCAGGCTATGAAGTGTGGGTACGGACAGACCTTACAGGCTGTATTTAACAATCTCTGGGTTAGGTTTGGCATGACGCCTAGGGAAGCTAGAAACAAACTACAGAGCCTGAAGAAGGAACAGCACACTTCTCTGTTTGAGCACGCTACTCAACTAGAAGATCTCACTGACATTGCATTTGAGGACTTATCAGACCGCATGAAAGAAGAGATGGCTGTGGACACTTTCTGCGGATCTCTTGGAAACGTCTACTTACAGAGACGCCTGCTAGCAGTGCCAGTCTCAACCCTAAAAGCGGCTGTGAGAGCTGAGAATGAGTATCTACAGATACGACCTAATATGGCTCCTAATCTGGCTCACCCGCTTAGGTCTGGTATAAGGGCAGTTCAGCCTGATGAACTGGATCAGGCTGAGGAAAAGCAGGCCTTCGGAGAGCAGGCGGTATTGGCCCAGACTACGCCAGACACTATGGAGATGCTGCTGACAACTATGAAAGACTTAACGAAAGACGTGGCTAACAAGAAGATCTGAGTCAAAGAAATGAAACCAAAGAAAATACTGTGGTTAGATACTGGAAATGCAACCAGGCAGGCCACTGGAAGAAAAGTTGTCCAAGAAGGCAGACCGTTGGTAACGCACCCCGAATACAGAACCATGGAAACGCCTATTGCACGCAGCAATAGGTTTACCTACTGGCTGCAATAGGACACCAGGACTTCCAAATTACGGAATACCCAAAAGAGCAGGCCGAAGGAAGTCGGATGTTGACCCAGGAGGCTGGCAACATCCTTTTAGATCGATTGTTCCTGCCCAGATGACTCCAGTAAAGATGATTCTCGTCTACAATCCTTACCAAAGCCGTTGGGATCTAGATGAGATAGAGGAGAAAATTGAGATAAGCCCTCAGGGCTCGCTACAGACGGCCAAGCAGGCTCAGAGACAATACCACCAGCAGATCTAAAGGCAGGCCAGACAACGAAAGGTCTCCAGACATGCCTGGAATCCGGAGGAGATATCTGGAGAGGCTGAAAGACCAAGAGTTGAGAGAAGGGGAAAGAAGGGACGTAGAAAAGGAAAAATGGAAACTGGCAGCGGTATGGGAGAAGGCTTGACTGAGGTCAAGCCCTCTGGGCAAATTAAATCAGGATGGAAAGAAGGCTTAACCAGAACTGATCACCCCGAGAGATCTGGGCGGCGCGGGTCGAGACAGAGGGCAGATTCAGCATTAGCTAAAGCTCTCGAGAGACCTGAGCAGCACAAATCAAGACGGGGGAAAGCTCAGCACCGGTTGAACATCTCAGGAGATCTAAGCAACCTAGGTCAGAAAGAGAAGACCAAGCAGGCGCTGATCCTTTCAAGAGATTTGGGCAGGGCAGATCAGGAATGAAAGCCAACTCAGCGAGAGCTGAGGCTCTTAAGAGATTTTTACAGCCGATATCGGGACCAAAAGAGGATCCAGCAATAGTTAAACACCTCCAGTGATCAGGGTTTTACAGATCTAGGGGAGAAGAGAGCTTCAACAAAGCCGAACTTCCCAGGGGATTTGCGCCAGAAGGGAAAGAAGTTCTGAGCAAAGTTGATCCTCTCCGGAAAGAAGAAGCGTGTCAAGACATGCGTCTTGTGTCTGATACGGCAGGCCAGTACGGGAAAAACTCGACAACGACTACTCCTGTGGAAAGCTTGGAGGACCATCAAGAGGGAAGCCCACAACCGGGCAGGCCTCGGGGGAGGATGTATAACGCCGCCACAGATGAGGAAAAATTACCCAAGATTGGCGCCTTAGAAAAACCTCACAAGTCGAGTTATTTTCTGCCGGGGAAGGTGGAAAGGCAAGACTTACTCTTTCTCGTAGACACTGGATGTAACACTAACCTGTTGTCTAAGAAAGTGTTTGACAGGATGCCAAAGAGAATGAGAATACAATTAGAGGAGAATGACCGGTATGGACTCATGGCAGATGGTAGCAAGCTCCGGTTTCATGGACTGATCAGACTATCAGGGGGATCAGAGATGTGCCTATTGAAGAGAAGTTCATTGTGGGCCAGATCAGCGTGGATGCTTTTTTGGGAATGCCTTTTTTGATCTCCCACAACTGCAACATAAATTTTGTCAACTAGTCATCTCCCTAGGAGACAGAAAACTCACCTGCACGAACAAGTATGGTAGTATGATAGAAGACTATGACCAGAATATACTTGGGGCGTATAGTTTTAACCAACCAGGAGTCAAGGGCGATGTAACCATACAATGTCTAAATCCAGGAAATCAACCAATAGAACTAGTCGCTGGGCACATCATAGGCTCATACACCGCCATTGAGAAAGAATGTGTGCAGACAGAACTCTGACCAGACCGGGAACACAACTGCACGGAAGAGCCAGGAATTGGATGTGCAGCCATGCAAGCTGAGGAAACGGTTCCGGAACATCTGGTTGAGTTGTATGATCAGGCCATTCGGGGTTGCATGCATGGCCAGGAAAAGCAGAGTTTGGCGAGTCTGTTGACCAGGGACCAGAACGTGTTTAGCAAATACGATGGTGACATGGGATGGACAGATCTGGTTGAACATAGCATATCGCTGATAGAGGGAGCGAGGCCTGTCAGACAACCTCCTCACAGATTGGGACCCCTCAAAGAAGCAGAGGCAGACAAGCAAGTACAAAAACTACTAGAAAAGGGTCTGATCGAGCCTGCCAATAGAGCATGGAGTTCTCTAGGCGTCATGGTAAGGAAGAAGACGGCGGATAGAGATTCTGCACTGACCAGAGGCAGTGGAATGCTATAATCCAGCAAAATGCCTATCCAATTCCTAGAATCGACGATAGCCTAGACGCCTTAGCGGGAAGTTCTTTAGCACCCTAGATCTGACCAGTGGGTACTGGCAACTACCATTAGACCTGGAGGTGCAGGAAAAATCTGCTTTTGCGACGAGGAGTGGACTATGGAAGTGGAAAGTGCTGCCCTTTGGCTTGACTTCTGCTCCTGCCACCTTTCAGAGACTGATGGAGTCAGTATTACAGGGACTTCATTAAAAGACCTTCCTACTGTACTTAGATGACATCATAGTGATAGCTCCGGACTTTGATACTCACCTGGCCCGTTTGGAGGAAGTTTTTCAGAGGTTAAAGGCTGCCAGACTGAAACTGAAACCCTCCAAATGTGAGCTCCTCCAGGAGAAAGTGAGATATCTTGGCCATGTAGTAAACCCTGAGGGAGTATCCACGGACCCAAGCAAAGTGAAAGCAGTTGCGGAATGGCAAATTCTCAAGAATGTCAAAGAACTTCAAGCCTTCTTGGGGACTACAGGGTATTACAGACAATACCTGAAAGACTACGCTAGCGACGCCAAGCCACTCACTCTCCTGACCGGAAAATGGAAACCATGGAAGTGGGGAGAGGCTGAACAACAAGCCTTTGAGACCCTCAGGCAATGCCTGATCTTTGCACCTGTGTTAAGATACCCCGATCCTAAAAGTAAATATATTCTGGATACCGAAGCTAGTAAGTTGGGAGTGGGAGCTGTCCTGTCTCAGAACCATAAAGGTGGGGAGAAGGTGGTCGCTTATTATAGCAAGACACTTAGCCTGGCCAAGCAGAATTATTGCGTAATACGCAGGGAACTTCTGGCTGTAGTGAAGGCAATCAAACATTTCCATCCCTATTTGTATGGAAAGCAGTTCGTACTCCGCACCGACCATGCTTCTCTGAGATGGTTGTATAGGAGAAGGGAGCCATCAGCTCAGGTGGCCAGATGGCTAGAAATCTTGTCAGATTTTACATACCAGCTGGAGCACTGACCAAGAACTAAACATGAAAATGCTGACGAATTGAGTAGACAGGCCTGCTCAGATGGCTGCCGACAGTGCACAGGGATAAAAGAAAGAGATGGAGGTCCTAGCAAACAAATGTTGTTGGAAGGGGAATCCGACACGGTGGCAGCCATTAAGCTATCAGGAGATTGGAACTTCCGACATTTGGTGCAGTGTCAAGTAGAAGGTATACAGGTGGTGGAGTCCGAATGTATTGGGCAGCACAAAATGACCAAGAATTGTCGGAAGAAGAACTAACCCTGGAGAGCAATGAACTCAGTATCTTGCACAGGAGTCGGGAGGCCATGAGGTTATCTGTGAACGGCGTGCTGGAAATCAGGCTGTCGGCAAATGGACATGCTAGGTGGTGTACCGTATGCCCCAAAGCTGACAGGAACAGAGTAATCTGGAAAACCCATAAACTGGCCCATGCGAGAGTACATAAGATGGTGAAGAGACTGTTGCTAAACTGGTACTAGCCAAGGTTGAATGCGGACATAAGAAGACTCATCAAGACATGTGAAATCTGCAAAGGCAAGCAGAAACCATGCGGCAAAAAGTAAGCACAGACTATATGCCGGACGGCCCTGGCAAAAGCTTGCAGTTGATCTGGTGGGACCAATGCCGGGAACAGAGAGAAAAAACGAGTGGATATTGGTGATTAGTGATCATTTTTCCAGATGGCAAGACGCCTTGGCAATTCCAGATGCAACTGCCCCAGTGGTGGCAACGGCTCTGGACGAAAAGATCTTTTGCTACTTTGGCCTGCCGAAAGAACTACACTCCGATCAGGGTGCGCACTTTGAGTCCAAACTCACGAGTGAGCTATGTAGCCTGTGGAACATAGACAAGACTCGGACAACCCCATATCAACCCCAAGGAAATGGTATAGTAGAAAGAAACAATAGGTCGTGGAAATTCCTTGAGAGCACTGCTCTTGCGCAGAAGACCTACAGAGTCGGACTTACTACTACCCCAGATAATGTGGGTCTTCCGGGGCGCCCCCTCTCTCCCCCCCTCCCCCATCTACTCAGCCACAAGAGAGACGACCAACTATATGATGATGGGTAGAGAGCTCAGGCTACCAGATCAGCTCTCAGAACCTGTGATGACAGATAGTCAGTCTGTGCAACCTTATGTGCTGGAGCTAGCCGGTAGATTGGAGGAGACCTACGAAATTCTCCGGGAGCGACAAATGAAAGTCAGGCTTGAAGAAGAATAGGAACCACCGTTGTTTGAGGTAGGGGACTTGGTGTTGTTGGTGAACAAGAGACGTAGGCGTGGGGAGAACCCAAAACTACAACATAAGTATGTAGGACCATATACAGTCACCAGGTGCAATGCCAACAACACATATCGAGTAGAAAGACAGGGCCAGGTGTCAGTACAAAACGAGGAATGCCTGAAGCTATACTTTGCATGCCCAAAGGCTGACGGAAGGGTTCCGGCAACCAAAGAACCCACCAGTAGACCCAACATGAAAGGTGTCACCGGGAAAAGAGGGAAGGGCTGGGTGGCGTTAATAGAATTGTTGCCAACTCTGGAGTTTACCAGGAGAGAGTTTCCTTCGGTACCACTAATTCAACAAAAGGTAACAAATTTGCCTCCGCAAGGAACCAACACTGGCATGTTCAAGAGACAACTCCTAGATGCACTTTCTGAAATAGTAAGACCAACTCCATTAGGCAATGGCTCTACTGAGGAAACCGAAGACGTTGCAGACCAGCCGGGCATCACCAGTACTAGGCCTGATGGGCCTGATCTGGAGTTGGGCCATAAACTTCTAGCTGAGGCCCCAAGGCCAGCCTCGATGGAGAGAGGCGGTTGGTACACCAACAGACGATGTACAGACACCGTGAGTTGCCGGACCGGTAGATTTGTCACGACCTGATAGCTCTAGACCGGCTCAGGCTGGAGGAGAGGTACAGGTAAGACCAGAACCAATGGAGACAGAAGGACCTATTAGGAGGAGGCGAGATGGAAGACCAAGCAGAAAGGCAGGACCACCTGTGAGATACGGACAGGCGGTATGCCATCAGATCGAACCCGAGACAGAACAACCAACCAGATCACAGGAACCTGAGGCAAGAGGAGGGGATCCTGAACTGACAGAGCAATACCAGTCAGCAAAAATTATAGCCGGAGAGTTAGAAAAAACGTTTGAAGATGAAAATCTGAACACCAACCAAGAATTAATGAAACAATACCGGGTGATAAAGGAATTAATTGCGGAATTAGAAAAAGCGCTAGTCATCAATAGCCAGGAAGTGGGAGAACAACTAGGATTAACTGAAAATGATCGAGATACTTCAAAAGAGAGAAAAAGGGTTGGAGAGTTCATTAAAATTCAAGAAATAAAAGAAAATTCAGTTAATTCAGTCTGCATATAAACCTTGGCAACGAAGTCACAAGAGGCCGATGCAGATATGCAACCGGAAATTGGAAGCCATTTAATTTTGGCGCTAATCCTTGCAAGTCCGTTCACGATACCTTGACAAAAAACCAATTCATATTACCGCTGAAGAGCTGCATCGATCAAATCAGCATGAACAAAGAACAAATAGGTGAGGGAACTATCGAAAATAGTGAATTCCAACAATTATTAATGGAACTGGACTCTATATTACAAGAGACAGAAATTTCAACGATTCTAACCGAGCCTGATCGGAATAAATTACATAAAAATATGGAAATTGGTAAAAGCACTGTGCCTATAGCGTATAAAGGAATAAGGCCTGCTGAACCTACTGTCTCAAACATTAGGGTGATACACCTGGCCAATAATGTACCCGAAAAAGCTAAAGGAGGTTTGGTCACCGAAAGTACGCATGGCCAGATGATCATGGAAAACGTGCGCTCTAAAGGGGTCACCACAGGACCAGACTTTAGGAGACACATAAAGAATAGCGAGGAGAAAAGGTTCCCTGGACAAAGCAGTAAAGGAGAATAGGGTATCCAGGGGTGACGTCGACCTAAACAAAGGCAGCCTGATCCCACGGATCAGAATTCTCAGGTCAGGAGCAAAGGTGCATTACCCGTAGGTAGACCTTCGCTAGAGAACGAGGGTGTGTGCCACCTGGGGGTCCCGCTGAAGGCTAAACAAATGGCTACCCCAAAATTGTTGGCTACAGATAATGTAGATGGCCAGATGCGGATGAGTTCTTGCGCTGTGGTAATGCAACCAATTCCTACCAAAAGGAAGCGGGAAGTGAAAGAGACCGTGGATGGTGTAGCAAAGGATGTATGGTATACCGTCACATCCTACGGAAAGATGGAGGCCGCCGAGGACAGGGAAAAAGGAGAATGCCGTCTTTGTGGATTCCAGAACAAAGAAAGCCAGGTAGTTAGACAGCACATCCGGCAGCACTACTGGTGGTTCTGGTGAAAATGTCAGAAGAATTCTCCATCATTCTTTTCAGTCTATAAGCACCAGAAAAAGGCAAAGAATCCAGATCTCCACCCCAGTATAGTATACCAGGTAGACCAGAAAATGTTTGCAGACTTTTGCGAATGCATCGAATGGAAGGAATTTCCCACCTTCGGAGACTGCCTGCCCGTGAAAGATGAGGCTGGTTGGGTCAAGGGCAGAAGGACGAGACAAAAAAGAGCTAGGCCCAACCAGCCGGAGAGGATAGTATGCTCTTATTGAGAAACCACCAAGGAGAAGAAGGCAGGCCTCCCTAGCCTAAGGGTACAAGTTAACAACTGCCACTTGACGGACAAGGGGGTGATCTCAGATAGACCACCCTTGCGAGGGTACACGACTCCAAAACTGGACCGAAAGGTACTACAAGAGGTGAAGCGCACTGTACCCATCAACCAGGGAGCGCGCTCACCACCCAGCATGGTTTTGTGCAGAGACCCGAGGGGACGCTGGTACCCAGTTGAAAGTAATAGGACCTGGTGACTCGATATTGGTTGACCATGTCAGTGCGGAGGATACAGCAGGGATCTATTCGGACCCCGACACGGAAGTCTGCACTCTTGTCTGTGTTGGTGCTGAGTGCCGTGGGACAACTAATGGAGGAGACAACGCTGACACGGGACGCGAGCGGGAGGAGTATATTCGCAGGGCTGAGCGTGAAGAGTGCCACCACCAGAGATACAGTCGACTGGCCAGGGAATGCTGACAAGAAGTCCAACGTTTGAGAGCCTGCGCTGGGAACTACGAATGACACGGACTAGTTATATTTAGACTTAATTGTTTCACCCCTGGGCTAAACATTTGGGGGGAGAGTGTGGAGGACTAGCGTATTGTGTACTCGTTATTTACCGCTCATATATTATATCCATAATAGTTAGACTCATGTATAGAATAATAGGATAGCCTGCCCGAACTTGCCTGCATGCACCTATGTAATCTTTGTGTATTGTTCATTACTTAGGTCACGTATGTATCAATAGATGTTTCATTTATGGGCATAAATAGAATAGTGGTCGGAGTCAACGCTGCTATATGAGCCAGTGCACAAGTTGCACTGGCGCGCTTGGTACCATTCTATTCTGTTATACACATGTACTCAAGATTATCATAATAAATGGAATAGCTATACCCAAAAGAACTGATCGTGTTGACGCCTGCCTGGGTGTCTTGGAGGTTGTAGAAAGCAGGCTTCAATCCAACGCAAGACAGAACTGCCGGGGTGGATCTATAAAGCTAGGATTGGTCTACGCTTCAACTAGACCTGTTCAAATATGCAATGACATAAGAGATCAGGCCCTAGAGTGAACTGCTAGTAGACCTAGACTAATCGAATATAGAGAAACAGAGGGCAGGCTAGTTTGGGTTCTGAGTAAGCCTGACTGCTGGATACTTGTCGTGGACTGGCCTGACCCTTTGGGCGTGTCAGGCAGGCCTCAGATAAGGTATACCAGGAGTTTAGGTTACGTCCACCTGTTAGTGTGGTAAAGCAAACTCAGCTACCAGAGTCAGGCCTTTACAATATAGACCAATGATGTAAAAATTATTAGCATTGCCAAACCACTGAGAACGCTCACCAAAAAACCAAGTCCTGATCAAACAAGGGTGAAGAGTCATGTTAACAGACATATAAGACGTCTATAACAGACGTCTATGGTATATAGTTGATGGTAATAAGGTTTAATATTTATTTAAACTCCTTTGTTTTAAATTTAATTTCTACCAACCTTGGTATTTCTACATCCAAAATTGTTGTTTTTTATTGCTTATTCAGACATTTGATTTTAGAATTGCTTTTTGTGTCAAAACAGTTATTTACTCAATCTTTATTACGTGCATTATAAAATTTCTACGTACAATGTAGACATAATTGTAAGTTGAGGTTGAGCTACTTTTATTGTATTTTCAGCATTTTGAAAGCTGTTGTTTGATAACACCACCATGATATTGGCTTCTATAAAGGTTATCACAAGGGAAACAAGACATCATATTTATAAATACTGCTTCAATATGTCAAGAACCTTTGTATAGTGAATACCATTTGATATCATGCATTGCTTCACAGGTATTGCATAAATATGTCTGCCATCATGGCATTGTTAGGGTGGCACCAGATGCACCCTGCAGGATGAAATTATTCGATGGATTTAATAATTTGCAAATTCGCTGACAGTAAACTCTGCGAATTATTAAAATCCGCGAATAATTGGTCTTATTTTTAACACTAGGGAGAATAACTACTACTTCAAAATAAAAACTAGCCGCTAAGCGAAGTTAGTAAACGTAGCTGAGTTCCAAACTCTTTTAAAATCATCGCCGGGGCTCTGAGTTAAGCAAATTGCCAATGTATCACTTCTTTACAAAATTATGCAAGGTTGTCACAAGTTATTCGGAATAGCATCTTCATTGCAAAAATCTCTCCTGCAGTTCTTTACATTGAAAAAACTCGTAACTCAAAAATTTATAGCTTAGCATGATCGACATAAATTTTTCAGCTAAATAGAAACCTATTCATGTGGTATACGCACATGAAAGTTTGACTCTATTGCTAGCCGCATTCACGGATTAATTTGTTCGCATATGTCTTTATCCGCGAATAAATTAGTCTGCGAATATGCATGAAAAGATAATTCTCGCGAAATTTAACTCCACGAATCATTTCATCCTGTAGGGTATATTATGACATATAACAAGACATTATGATGTTTGTGAGTACAAAAAATGTATTTATTATTGCAAGATGACATCTAGTCATATATAAGGATAGACAACAAGAGTAAATGTTTCATGACTACGCGCTTGCATTCGTAAGACTAGCTGAAGCAGATGATAATAGAGTTACAATATCAACATTAGCATGCTATAATCACAGAATAAACAGATATATAAACCACAAAACTGGCAAATAAACTATGTATACAAGTCTGAGTTACTCAATGAGTTATGTCCTCCTGACTCTTGGTGGCTTTGACACAGTCTTAGTAAAACTCATCTCAAGAACCTTCACATTTTCATGCAGTAATTTATACTAAACACTTAAATTATGGCTGGTTTGAGAGTTTAATGTTAATAATATATTAAAAAAGGGAATGTTAGCCATAATAAAAAGGACTGAAGTGTAGTTTCCTTTAATCAACTTCAACATGCAGTCTTCTGACTAAAGACAGTAAATATACTGATCAACAGTTTTATGTATGCATTAGGTAGATTCCTTCTGCAGTCATCCAGATGAATCTGCAATGAAAACATATAAACAATAACTCTCAACTAAACAGTTTAAAATCTTAGATGATTACAGCGTATATTTTCTCAAGCTAAGGACTTCATGAACTATACAAGTAGAATATGTGACCAAAGGATTGTCCATCAGACAGATAGATGAACCTCAAATGTCTGAGTAAAATTAAACAAAATTACATCAAATGCATATATCTATATTATATACATGTATATATATATATATAAAATATGTATAAGTGGAACTTCATTCTATAAGTTAAACATTTTATTACTAATAGTTTCATGTGGTACAATAAGTATCACACTCTTCAGATAAAATGTCTAAATTCATTTTTAGACATTTTATCTGAAGAGTGTGATACTTATTGTACCACATGAAACTATTAGTAATAAAATGTTTAACTTATAGAATGAAGTTCCACTTATACATATTTCATAATTTAGCTCTGATTTATCATTGAGCACTCTGTAACGAGCTGTGCAGTATCCACTTTGTATATATATATATTTACTATATATATATATATATAAACTATAAATTCCTAAGAATTTTGAGCTAGTATTACTAAAATTAGAGTGCTCAACAATATATTGGAGCAGCTATATACTAATAAATCATTTAAAAGCAATACTTATCTTTTTTTCTCAGCTACTGGCAGTTTCATGACTTTCTCATTCATCAGGCTGTGTTGAAATAAAGATTCACCATCTTGTTTATTTCAACACAGCCTGATGAATGAGAAAGTCATGAAACTGCCAGTAGCTGAGAAAAAAGATAAGTATTGCTTTTAAATAATTTATTAGTATATATAGATATTATATATATATATATTATATATATACATATATATATATATATATATATATATATATATATATATAGTACATGAAGATAGGTAAAAGTCCCTGCCCAAATCAAGTCAGCTGACCTACCAGAATCTTTCTATTTTGTTGATGAATCATCAGATTCAATCACCCCAGTTTTTTTCATGATGTTTGAGAGCAGTGCAAAGAAATGTGTGAAGGCTTGAGTCATTTCATCACTCCAATCTTCTTCCCAACCATCTTTCATTACGGAGATGAAATGAAAGTGAAATGCCTAAAAAATGCATAAAGATACATCTAGTTATTGTAATGGAAAGTGGGAAAATAAATTCTTTAAAAGCTGTGAAGAATCAGAATCCACCAGACATCATGACAACTTTTTAGAAAGAAACATTCTGAAATGATTGGTGATTGTCTGCCCCTTCTAGTAAAACTAAACTCTTGATGTAAGCTAGCATTGATAAAAAATATCAACAGTATAAATGGAAGATTTAGGGCATTTTCTTTGAAAAGCAAAATATTAACGAAAGGTCACACTCATTCAATGATCAATTTTTGAATTTTGTTTACTCATTAAATTCATAAATTCATATTTCAAATTATCCCCACTATTTAGTCAAAGGAAACTTTTATCATTGGACTTAGATACATTTAGATTAAAACAAAATAGCATAATGAGTAGGCAACTCCATATAATTTTGGATGCGAAGAAATTACAGTATGTAGAGCCTAGATATTAGATTGAACTCTCATAGTAGCTAAAGGCTGGTTGGCACTGTATCGCCGTATTTCGGCATTGATGTCATAATACTTTGATGATCGTTGATGATAGCGATGTTCGCACTATCATAAACCTATCCGAGTTTGCATCAGGAAATACTCCGTGAAGTAGTGCTCTCATTTTTCTTTTTAAATGTTCGCCAAGAAACCTCTTTGTTTTTGTGTGCTAGAATCAAAAACTAGTCCCGCAGCGACTATCATAAACGGAAATTAATACTGAACTGGTTCACATTTGAAAGGCAGTCGTCGATGCTCGACAAAATATCGAGAAAGTTTGACAGCTGCAAGCTTTCTCGACGTGTCCGCATTGCTTCATCGATAAGTTACTTATCTTACACTTACCATTAACTACATTGTATGTTACTTATCTTGCCATAATCTATTTTACCTACCTTCCGATTAGCTATGTCATTTACCTCGTCATGAACTATGTTACACACTTTGCCATGAGCTATGTTACTCGCCTTCCTATGAGGTTGCCAAGACCACAATAGCTATATGGTAGTAGATATAATGAGCCAAAAGTTGTAAAAGTTTACATTAAATATTGTAATAGGGTGTAGATTCATTCTGACAATACAAAGCCTTAGTTCTTTTAGAAAAGCAAGTGCTACCTATATTTTACTTACTTCTACAGTTGACTCGCTGCAAGGCAGGCCTTGATCTTTTGCGTCTCGTATTACTTGTAGCATCTTAGCCTCGTCTTCTATGCAATGAACTAGTTTCCTCACAAGGTTCAGCATGCTGAGTCCGTGTTTTGAAATTTCTGCAGATGTGTAATCTTGAAAAGACGTATTCGTGGTTCTGACGGGTGGCAGAGCTTCTTTTTCTACCACTTGAGCACCCAATAAACTACATATAAAATTCATTCAAATGACATTAAAACAGAAAGTAAAACTGCCTGCTAAATGGTTTGAAGGCAGTTAATCCTTCAAGTAGTTACCGAGCACAATTGCTTGACATAAGCTATTTATAAGGACTTATCTCCACTTGCTTGGTACACAAAAACTTCACTCATTTTATGAAGCTTTTCAAACAAATTGAACTGTCTTATTTATAGCAAGTTTTTAGCTGCCATATTCCATAGTTTGAAATATGGGATCTCCAAAAAGAGAGTTTACTCAATTGAATCCAACTTGAGCAGTTTACGAACCGGAGGGAAAGTTCTTCGTACTTATTGTGGCAGCAGTTAGTATTAATCTACAGCAGTGTAGGTAATAACCAAGAGTGAAATGACTAGAACGCCTAGTTATGCTAGCCACTGTGCAACAATCTGCACTTTCTAGTTCTTGGAAAAACGGTGATGATGGCTGAGGTCAGCTTGAAGAGAACTTGAACTAAAAACAGTCAGCCTTCTTCACAGGCTGCTGACTTCTTCCTGTGTTTGTTAGTTGGTAAATTTTTGCCTCCCAGGTCATCCATCACGTTACGTACTTAGAAGAGTATCTGTGATTGGCTGATGCTTCTGTGTTGTCAAGCTCCGGCAGCAGAGATGCCTTTTTGCATACAAGAATGCTTTTGCTAGTTTTTGTGTTAGCCATGATGGCGAAACCTTTTTGCTAAGGTAACACTGAAGACCAGTGCAAGCCCTGTAATAGACTCACTACTCATACAAGAAAAAAAAAAAAACAATTTAAACAGTTAAAATCGTTGTATCAGATGAGTATTACCAAGGAGGTGAAGGAAAAAAAATTAAACATTTAGCTTGCATGTACACAGCGGCCTATAATCAGACATATTTTGTTTTAAAAAAATCCCAAAGAATTTGAACTTACCATCACTAGTATACATATCAGACATATAAACTTGAACATGCGTTACAATCATTCATATCCAATATAATAATTGGTTATTTTCCGATAATCATTTAGTAGACAAACAATTCTTTCGCTCTCAAGCAATTATCTTCAAAGTTACACGCATATACCAGACATAAATCTTAACATCTTCGTAGAAGGCATAGCAGAGATTATCAAAGACTTCTTATTAAAAACAGAGGTTACAATCTCAGCGGTTTAAACCATGTTTAGCTTAATATTTTAATCTAGAATGCTCAGAATTACTAACTGCGATACAACGTGGTAAACAGATTTTGGTACAAAAACTAAGATTAGGAAAGAATGAAAATTGGCCCACTTGAAGTATGTGAGGGGCTCAATCAGCTGGATCTCCAATTCTATCCCGAGCCATGCTTTTTTGATCAGAGTCTTCTCGGAGACAGAGAGAGATAGCGGACTGAGTCTATCCAAGCTGTTGAAAACACCTTTCTTTGACTTTCTTTCCCTTTGCTTTTCTCGTAGACCAAACTGCAACTTCCCCATTTTCCTTGCAACAAAGCGTAATAAAATATAGCAAATGTGTTCAAGTTGGAAGGCTTCAGCTAACTTTTATTTGGAGTTGTGTACTCAGTGACAAGTAACCATTATTCTATTTCGTAAATATATCGGTCTCATTTTACATAAAAAAGGTTTATTCCAATGATTCTGGTTATTTAGAGCTAAATGCTTGTTGTAGTTAAAAAAATATTGTGACAAACGAAATTAAAAAATTAATTGTAAGTCTGTTCCACATTTCATTGTTGTCTCAAGATTAACTAGCTAGCATTGCAGCCGAGTTTACTTGATTCGTTTAACGTGGTCTGCTCTGAGCTTTCTTGGTCTCTTTAAAATTTGAATCGAGTTTATAAAATACAAAACCTACCGTGCCACAGCCAGGGATTGTCTCGTCAACAACCGTGTTCCTTTGTTACCATTCGGTAGACAGCTGATTTCTCCACCCATTACTGTTTTTGCACCAAAATGATTTTGTACCAACAATATAAAACTTGGCTGTAGGAAAAGTGTAATGCTTAACCAAACTGCAAGTAGATCTGCTGTCCTTTCAAGAAGCTTATATAGTAATATATCCTACTCCTAATAACAAGCAAGACATGGTGAGCTCTATAATTAATACATATTTATATATAAACAAATAGCAAAACATGACGTAGAGCTAGATGTGTTTCTGAGAACTGGTATATATAATTATCTTTGCGTTAGCAATTACTTTCTTAGAAAGGTAAGAAAATCATTTACAGACAACCAGCTACAATGTTCTTTTTGTCAGAACTAATGAGATCTTCATGTTATTTGCTCACATTTCCACAGTTTGTATCAGAACCAATGAGACCTTCAGGTTATTACTCTAAAATCATGGCGTACCTTATTATCAAGGCAGTGACCCCCTCCCTATTCATGAACCGCTAAGAATACTCCGACTCATTCTAATAGCTCACGTAGCAGTTTTTAAATATTGATCTTGCAAAATTATGCAATCATTGATAGAGAGGCTAAAATATTCGCAGCTGACAATGTTCATGGCTCCTTTGTAACCATAAAATACTAACATAGAAGTGTCATACAAAGGTTACTGTACAGAATATCAGCTATTGGCTGGAGTCAGATTAGAAGATTCCATGATGTTATTAAATATATAAACACCAAATAATGTATTGAGTACCAAGCTTTCTCCATCCTATATGTATAAATCTCAAAGTCCGTCGTTCGGTCTGTTCAGCTATAGCTATTAAAATCTTGGAATAAAAAGCTCACTTCGTGCTGGATTTAAACTCACGGACATTGCATTAGCAAGTTTCTAACCACGCATTTAACTACTAAGCTTTTCTTACAATTCTAGCACTCTTATTATATACCGTAAACCTTTTTCTCGATTGCCCATGCTAAATGAAATATTAATTGATACATTGCACCCACGGGTTACGATGCCCTTCTTATAAACTATTTTTCACTTGACTATGAAACATGATGCTTTTTCATCCTTGCCATACTAGGGCGAATTTGTTTTCCGCCATACGATATCAACAATAATTACTCTCGTAATTCAATTTTGGCAATTGTTGTACTGATTACAACGAAATAACAAAAATGTTGATACGCTATTTTGGCGCTATTTCAGTTCAGCGTTATCCGTTACGGTAAAAACGGATTCGCAAACAGATGAGTGATAAAATTATAATTAAAAGTTTGAAGTTTACTAAAATATGTAGTAAAACTTCCTTCAAGTATGTTTTTAGTAAACTAAATTCATTTAAGCTAGATTCAGCGTTTATATTACACATCTGTTTTGAAGGTAAAAACTCTGCACATAGTACATTGTAATGTTACATTTTCTTTCAGATCATAACCACAAAATGCACTAAAGTTATTGTAGATAACTATAGTTACTAAGGTTATATTGTTTTGTTACTATTTTTTAATGATGAAGATTTTGATGATTTTTACTAGGAGGTGATTGTGTTAGATAATTACTATGGGTTTCTACACCACTCTATACGTCTATACAATGTTTTCGCCTTATGATACCAACACTGAAACGAACTAAAACCATATAATTGTATACCAAATAATTTTTTATTGTAATTGTAGCAAAACAAACTATATTTAGCTATTACTTAGTAATAATTTTACATTTAAACACCATTACAATTTTATTTCTCCTCTCAATTTATTTCAACAAACCCTTCTTTCATAATGTGAAATTTAAAAGTTGGTTGTTTGAAAAAGTTTGAAAGCCTTTAGTTGTTTTATTTTTTCTCTAACTTTATTTAAACTGCACAAAAAACACTTTTCTTAGGATATAAAGTTTAAAAGTTAAAACAGTAAATGTTGTACATGTTAAAGAAAAAGAAAAAATAAGTTTTCGGTCCAGACTTTTTGACTGACCTGGGAAACGCCAGGCAACCACCTAATCCTGATATACAAGAAAGCCCGAAACAATACAAAACTATGCAAAGTAAGATTCTGTGGTGAATACACAAGCACATCCCATCAGCTACATGCATTGGTCACAAATCAGTTGCAAGGTGCTAACTTGATAATGTTGTGAACCCTTGCAACTATTTCCACTGTTTTGGCATCCGACATCAGTGCTTGTTTTTTAACTTGAATTGACTCAGTAAATCCAAATTCAATCGTGTCTATTGTACCATTGCCCATGTCTGTGACAAAACTGATACAGTACGATGTTAGACGCTTGACTGGGTTTCAACTCAAAAAACAGCTGGGAATAAACAGTGTACAGAAATACTCAGCAATTACAGACGGAACCGTAAAATAAGATTCAAGATGGGTTAAAACAGACGGGAGAGTTGTACAGTGAAATGGACACATAATAATCTATATCCATTACGCAGTAATTCTATCATTTATCACACACCTTCACCTCAAACAGATAGACATTACCTAAGGTTCCTTTACATCATGTAAAATAGAATTCTGTGGTTTAATTCAACTACATTGTCATCCTATAAAACATGTGTGATAAAAGAATTTCAAACAGAAGTGAGACTGTCCTAATTTCAACTCAGCTGGTCCCATAAGAAGCGCCGAGTCGCAAAGATAGTGAAATCTCATACTGACACAGCCATGTCTCCGGATTTCTGGCAACAACTATGGTAATTAAACAATGCTCTATATGCATAGCATGGCTGTCTTCTTGTCTTTCTCTCAAGGACACCGAATAATAACTTTATGACTAGTTCAGTTAGCTATTTAGGGTTTTACCTGGGTAAGGCGCCTGCAGCTTTGTTTATGATCTGCTTGAAACCATAAAGAATTAATGGTACAAGCAAGTCTTCCAGGTTGTCTCAACGCACTGCACAAATGAGATATCTTTTCATGCTAAGTTTAAGGCGCTGTTCTGAGTACAAAAAGCCAGAGGAAATGCAAAGACCGATAAGGCTCGATTAATTAACCCTGTCACTGCCATCCATGTACAAATTTAGCTTTCGGCCTACTGCTAGCCATTTTATTAAAAATTGCCAATTTTGCAGCATAATACATACACACTTTTTTCCATTTCACACACTATCTAGAACATTTTTGTTAATATTTCATGTTGCCAACATATTGACGAACAGAACTATGTAAAAAAATTCAATGTAGAAATATATTGTCCATTGCTAAAGCTATGTAAAGCTAGAAACATTTATGAAGCTATTGCTGTCCTCAACAGTGTTTCTTACTCTTACAAATTACCACCTTCAACATCATCAGAGTCAATGAGTCACTTTCCTTGATCTGAGTAAACAATAGTTTGAATTTGAATTGGCTACAATGTCATAAACAAAAGCTATTCTTTGTCTAACACGGGAGGTGCTTGCGGAAGCCACATTACAACTAAAAAGTTTGAGCGTCCAAAACAATGTACATTTTTGACATTAAAATTCCTGATCATAGATAATGATTTGCTTTAGGAATATAGACTAATTTTCGAGAGAATTATTCGGGCATCACTGTAAATGCCGTAGAAGTACCAAAGGTCGCTTGGTTATGTTGTCACAAAATGAAAAAGAATATTTCAGAAGGTAAATGAGCACTGATAGCTTCATTTATTCGCACCCTGATAAAAATGGAGCGTACAAGAGAGAAACAATATAAAACCTATTAAAAGTAAGCATTAACAGTAGACACACACACAAACATCTCCTACATGCATTGGTCAGGCATTCGTTGTCTAGGTGCTGACTTGACAATATTGTCAACCCTAAGAATCATTTCCGCTGCTTCGGCGGCTGACATCAGAACTTGTCTCTTAACTTGAAACGATTCGGTAATTCCAAGTTCAACCATATCTGCTATTGTGCCATTGTTCATATCTACAAAAGGTAAACAGCATTGGACGTGAAGCTGCCAAACCACAAAATAAAGTGCGAATGAGCCCAGTAAATAAGGGCTATGTTCAGAAACACATTAATACAGAGTTGGAGCTCACAGAATTAGAACGAATACACTAGAAGACCTACCTAGCCCATACGTATCCTTGTTGTCATTATGTACAGCTCTCAACTGTGAGACTAGATCAGAACTGTCATACCCAGCATTGTCAGCTATTGTAGTAGGAATCTACAAGGAGACGTTATCTTCTCTCGTAAAGTAAACAGTCATGATTCCCCGGCACACCTGCTTGTCTCATGCATAATAGAGAAAGTGGTGCATGGATAGGCCAAACCAAACAATGCAGGAATTCTACTCACAAAATTACTGATGGCCACAATTAGGCGGCTTTCCCAATCTCTTACCCTTTCTGAACTACCCTCGATGCCAGCTAATAAAGTAGAAGGTTCACTAGCACTATTCTTGATACAAAATAAAATCCATCAAGGGAAAGCTTTTACTATAGTTACACAATCCCTCAATCTTTACTATAATAAGAGCCGTGCCCATCTGACCGAAGCCATGGTTGGTTGGGAAAAAAGACTGCGTCATGAGAGGATTCGAACCCACAATGATTGGCTTCACCAGCGGCATGCATCGTGTGTCGACTGGAGTGTCCCGTGACTGGTGCACGTTACCAGATGCACTAATAATTCGCCTTCAATGTATCAAAATTATTAGCACACCTGACAATCTCTCACAGCACACCGAACTTTCGGGGTACTAGTGTACATAAAACTTATCTATGTCTTGTCTAAATCAATATACATTCCACAAAACTAAAGTTGCTAACAGAAATGATACAAGGGCTTCACAGAAGATACACGGGCTCACCTGTCGGAGAGCTCGTGCGAATGCCTCCATAGCAACAGCCTCTTTCCCAGGCGTCGTTTCAGCAAGCTTTGTTACAGCGTTACTCATTACCATTTCGGAGCAGCCACCACCTTGACATGAAAGGATCTTGTGTTACAAGTCATTAGATAGCAGTGTTGGGCTACCTTTATATAATGCAACCCCATCATTTTGACAGAAGTTGTCTGTGGAATTATGCTCTCATTCTTCAATATTGCAAAAATAGAACTTCAAGTTTTAAAGTGTTCATTTACACTGAAATAGTTTTACTTTATTTTTATTGAAAATAATATGAACATTCTACAAGTATTAGCGTTAATACTTCAAGAGAGTCTAGTGTGCACCATTAAATCGATATACAGTGAGTGCACTCACAGGATATTATTACCCTGATATACGATTTTTTGACCTTACGAAGTGGAACATGATTTTTTCACTTCACCATACAAATTTTATTTCACCATACAAATTCAACAAAAATTTGGCAGTCGGTGTGCTTATTAAGTACGTCAAATTAACCAAGAAACCGAAATGCTGTTCGCCGAAACTATTTTCACAACACCTGAAAAAGACACGATGACTGATTTCTTCCGGTTCAGTAATTCCCGTGTGAAAACGGTAAGATTTTCCCTTCAAAACCAGTAGCAAAGTTGGAGTTGCGATCTCTTCATACAGAAAGTTCAGTGGTAAGAAAAACTTCTCTTAACCCGCTAACAAAAATCCACTTCATTACGAAAACAGCTTCGTTCGGGTTTTCTTGCCCACTTAGGTCAAAAACGTTTCAAACATGTCTGATATAAGTTATAGTGAAAGCGGAGACAGAAACTGATAAGTGATAAAATTTTAGTGATAAAAAGTTTAAATTCTGTAAAATAGTTAAAAATACATACTAAAACTTTAGTAAGCTATACTTATTTGAAGTGAATTCAAAGTTTGTGTAATACATACGTATGTCTTGAAGGTAAGAACATTCTACAGTACATAGACTGCTCATAGCAGTAACGTTACATTTTAATGCAGATCATAACCAATAAATTCACTAAATATAATAAAGTTACTGTAGGTAGCTATAGTTACTAAGGTTAACATACTGTTTTGTGACTAATTTTTAATATGTACAGCACTTACATAAAATTTTGACGATTTTTACCAGGGGAAGTTTGCATTATATAATTACTATGGTTTCTATACCCCTACATACGATTTTTTCACCATACGATGCCAACCCTGGATCGGATCAAAATCGTATCCTGAGGGTGCACTGTACCATCTAATATACCTCTCAGTTGCTTAAACTGTAGGTTAACAGCAAACTTTTCCAGTTTCAGTGATTCATTTTTCATGGAAACTCGTTAACAAATAAAAAATTATACATTCTTTAAACTAGAGCAAGGCAAGTAAGGAGATAGGGTTGGTAAGTCACGATGACGTAACTAAACACAAAGCATCACACATCCTACACTACACTGATAGAAGGTGATTTTTGATTCCACATGCACATCCGTGAATAGTCGCTAAAAGAATTGACAATGACACCATACGCATATCACCCCACCATAGAATACACAGAGGTATACATGTCCTCTATCACCCCAGCATAGAATACACAGAGATATACATGTCCTCTATCACCCCACCATAGAATACACAGAGGTATACATGTCCTCTATTACCCAGCATAGAATACACAGAGATATACAGGTCCTCGATCACCCCAGCATAGAATACACAAAGGTACACACGTCCTCTATCACCCCCATAGAATACACAAAGGTACACACGTCCTATATCACCTGTGCATAGAATACACAGAGGTGCACTGTCTTCCATCACCCGACCATAGAATACACAGAGGTATACAAGTCCTCTATCACCCCACCATAGAATACACAGAGGTACACATGTTCTCTACTGGTACACATGTCCCTTTTAACCTACCATAAACGACTCTCGTTTCTTTCACCGTTTCAGTGAGCACGCAGAGAGCATCGTGCAGTGAGCGCTCAGCCTCATCAAGTATCTGTTGAGTTGCTCCTCGAAGAATGATTGTGCAGGCTTCCCCTAAGGCCACCCCTATCAACATGCAACCAATTCATTAGGCCAAACAAAACAATCTAAAGGGTCATGACAAAGACACTATTAAAAAAAAATCTTGCCAGGACCGAGCAAAGAAGCATACAGCTATTTAAAACGATCAGCTGACAAAGAACCTGCAATGGAGCAGAAAAACTGACTTACCTGAGAACTTGAGTAGCTTATCCTCTCCAATCATGATCTCTTCTATAAGTTGACATGTACCTAATTTTACTGATCCTGGAGTGTCAAACGTTGAACATATTTCCCCGCCTGTTATCACACAAATAGAAGGTTGTAAAATTAAGGACAATTCTCCTACACACTATATGGCTAGGATAGTAGTTGTACACCAAAAGGAAGATGCCATCATATTCTTTAGAATAATTACCAGCTTTGCTAAAATTAAATGACTTTTACTTGAAACATATAGTAGCAAGAAAGATGTAGTCAAAACATCACAGATCGTGAACAAATCACAGTGGAAACCAAATGTGCAAAATTATTTTGTTTTAGTTGTCAAAACAAGAATTTGAAACTTGAACACCTTCGAGATTGGCCATAAGCCCATAACCATAAAGCCACTTCCTCTCCTTGAATCTTCTGTGTAAGTTAGTTGTTTTACTCCCGTAAACATTAATAAAATACTAACTTCACTTTCTACTAATCTGCTGCCTAATTAAATTGAGAACCAGTTTTTTGTACATTGCAAGATAATTTAGGACTCGCTACTCCGAGTCAATATATAATACCTCAATGACACCGAACTGCAACGTACACAAGCTTAGCACGACTTAAAGATCGGACGAGTGATAAACCTCATATACTGGATTATTTTCCTGAATATTATCAGTGAACATACTAATAGCCATGCCATGAATAGCAGAACCCGTAAAATGAGTTTCTCTCAAATTGTCTGAATGCTCATGCCTGTAGGTACAAAAAACAGTTTCCATCCTCAATTTAGGCTGTTATCGATTTTTAGAGACGTGACAGGTGTGGTAAACATACAAGTAACCATGGTGACAAGAGCTGCACTCAATGAAAATTGTGTGTAGGATTCTAGGCATAAGTGCATGTAGAACCACAAAACAGCAAGTTTAAAGGGAAAAATATACCTGTAACGAGTGCCAGTCTCTCCACGCCTTCAAAATCTGCATGCTCAATAGCCATGACACCCTTGTCAGCAAACAACTGCTCGGGGTAGTTGTATATCAGCTGCCTGTGAAAAAGGAAAGACAACTGCAAAATGCATAACACACTAGCTATACAGCCATGATAACTGTGAGATAAGAGGGTAAGCATTAGCATCTTCTGATCAAGTATACTTATTAATAGAGCATAGGCTAACAATCTAACAACCTCTACAACAGATTAACAATCTAACAACCTCTACAACAGACTAACAATCTAACAACCTCTCTACAACAGACTAACAATCTAACAACCTCTACAACAGACTAACAATCTAACAACCTCTACAACAGACTAACAATCTAACAACCTCTACAACAGACTAACAATCTAACAACCTCTCTACAACAGACTAACAATCTAACAACCTCTACAACAGACTAACAATCTAACAACCTCTACAACAGACTAACAATATAACAACCTCTACAACAGACTAACAATCTAACAACCTCTACAACAGACTAACAATCTAACAACCTCTACAACAGACTAACAATCTAACAACCTCTACAACAGACTAACAATCTAACAACCTCTACAACAGACTGCACTTTCACAATCCAATATATCAATCAATGCAAGGTGTATCAATGAGCAGTGAAGTCACATATGAGCTCTTATAATAAACCAAATCATTGGTTTCCTTTCAATTTCCTCATGCGCCTGAGAAAAATATACTGCATCTTATTATTTTAACTCAAAACAATCGCAAAAATCATTGTTATAAAATATATTAATGTATTATCACTTTTGTTATCATTTAAAACATCTTCAAAATAACAACTCAGGGAGCCTTTAAACCCTAGTGTGACAAATATTTAGACACAAAATATGGTTTCCAATGTAAAACTTAATTATATCATATGCTTGTATTTACAAATGAATAAGACCTATAAAGGTGATATGATGACACTGTTAGCTCACTAGTCATTTATCTCCCTTAGAATCACAGATTAATAAAATCTAGTTATAATATCATTTGAAAAGAAGATTTACTCAATTTTATACTTATTCAACAAGATAGTATCTGTTAGGAGATTACAATGGATTAAAATAGATTACCAATAATATTATCTGTACAATAAACGCATGTGCTTTCTTAGCTTATGTTTCAGTTGAAGACTGAAGCTTGTACGTATGCTATCGGTACTATGTTTTACTTGGCATATATAAACAGTACTTGCTAAACAGTTGTTTATTGTACACTCACTCTACACCGAATAATGCTTCATCAATGAAAATACAACAATTTCAGGGTCTTTCTGTAGATTACTAATTAACGTAAGGAAGCTACAACTGAATTAAATTACTGGTGTGACAATCTCTTCAGGGTGTCATGTCTTCCAATCAAATAGATTACGGTTGTACGGTGGAGATTTGGAGATGCTGATAGAGTGCATACCTATTAATAAAAACTGTAGGATTGTGTGAAAGAATGAGATCCACCTTTTCCTTCATCTTCTCTTTTTCTGCCAGCTCGAGTTCTGCAACCTTGGCGACGCCATCCACCCTCACCCTCGATCCAAACACCTAAACAATGTCAACATAGTGCTGTTAATGACGATAGCTTAATATGGAATAGCACAACAGTGTATCCTTCAATCACTACAAATTACTCTATGCTTTTAAAGCTAACACAAAGACTTGTCCCTCGATTCCCCGACTACTCGCATGACAGACTGTGTTTGAGGTAAGGTTGGTTCAAGGGATATCCTCACCTTTATTTTGTCTGTATCCATTGGCGTATTGGCAATTAATATCCGTGCATTTTCTACTCTTTTGGGTTGGTTTACACCCACTTTTTTGTCTAACAGGAATCCTGAAAAAATTTAGTGTATGGTTGAATCAATGCACGGCTCAAGAATAACTAATGAATGCTAGTGACCATTACAGTAAAAGTCAATAAATAGCCAAGTGAGCTGATATTGAGTGAAGACAAATCCTAAAGATGAATTTCAGCAATTCAGAATTCGAGCATTTGAAAAATATTTGGAACAGGACCACTTCAGCTAGAAATCGCTTAGACTGCGAAATTCAGACGAGCATTTTGAAGAGCAACTAACCCTCATCAAGATAACTGTCATGCAGGAACCCGCCAGGCTTTTTGATTATCTGTATGGCGTCCAGATTGGCGCTTCCCTTTAGCCTTAGCACTGCCTCAACAGCTAGATTAGAAAAGTAGTCCTTGTGTCCAGTAAGGATCTTAGATGAGAGGGTTGTACGAGCTATGTTCATGAGATCTTCTCTGAATTTCACAGCATCATCCCTGTGAGATCATTTAATGACACTTGAAATAACCCTGCTGAAAAAATCCTGATTGACGGTGGTGAACTTTGATGAACAATAACTAAAGGAAGATAAATCTGACACTCAATTACTGGGCTCTAAACAGACTAGGGAAGCTTAAGGACGGCAGATATGGAAAGCCAAGCCTGCAAAGACATCATGTAAGAGGTCTAGATTTGTAAAAATGTAAAAAGAGTTTAGTATTTGTCATCATTTCTCGCAGGTTGATGGCTTGGTGTAAGGGTAGACAAATCCTTACAGAGCGGATAGCTTACTGTAAAACCTGTATTTAAACGCCTTGGCACTCTATTTTTCAACCCTTTTTTTATAGTGGCCATCAAATAGAGATGGCGTCCAAACAGAGGTCGACGTTGTATTTCTCAAAAAGCTGGTCAGAATTTTGGGACGATAATTGACGCTTTTACGGGCGAAGCGATGTCGCTTATATTTTGCACTCTCCTTCAGGCGGAGTGACATTAGCCTTTTTAGATGCAACATATGCGCTGACTTCCAACTTACGTAGATCTCTAATCTAAAGAAATATGCGTTGAAAAACCGAGAAATATCTCTACTAGTTGATATGTATTGCTTGCAATTAACCTGCCATGAAATTATAGCCCGTGTCCTGCTTTGCAACTTGTTAGAGCGTTCTATTTTTTATTTCATTCTAAATTTGAAAGCATATTTTAATTATATAACTATAGTTAACAATGTTGCATAAAAGGTCATTGCACTCATTGGTATGTTTGCGACAGTTGGCAGCCAAAACTGGCTTTTTATCTGCAATAGAAGGAGTTACAAACGCCGTAACAATTTTTTGAGCAGAGCTAAACTTTTACAAGTTGCATTTCACACAAATGATAAACTTTTAGCAGCATTGCTAAGCACAACTGTTAGCCTAAAACGATTCATTCATATACCATTGTAAAAGTAAACCGTTTTCCGTATATATCGAAGTATCAAGACCCCGTTAAACAAGGAACTACTAATAGCCTGATACAATTATTAACTATTTCTATGGTGCTGCTTTCAAGTCTTTAGCGAAAAAACTGAAGTTGGAAATGCATTATTAATACCATTTTGTGTACTTTTTTATTGACCACTTGTTATTATGGATTTGTAAAGATCAAAGAATGTCAAAGTGGCAGTAAAATTGAGGTAGCGTCCAATTAAAGGGTGGCTCTAATTTTCAACCCTTATCCTATAGTGGCGGCCAAATAGAGGTGGCGGCCAAATAGAGGTGGCGTTAAACTAAAGGTGGCGTTCAATAAGAGGTTTTATCGTATATAAATCTCAGAGTTTGTTTGTCTTTTTGTTGGTCTTTCTGTTTTCATTTCTGTGTCCAGTTATAGCGATTAAAATCTAGCAAATAAAAATCCACTTTGCATAGGATTTCCACTCGCGACATTCAAATCACGCAAGTTTACAAACAAACGCGCCTAACCACTAGGCTGAGGTAGTGTAAAAGGTAATGCAGTAGGTAAAGTAAGGTTATGTTTATAAGCTATTTTTTCATTATCCATGCACCGCATGACATTCATCTAGTATAGTCATAAACATGAAAATATGCCTTCAAATTTAAATGAAATAGAAAAACTTGAAACCTCCAACAAATGGTAACGCAGGCTATAGGAATAAGATCATCTTAAGTTAATTGCAAGTCGTTGATATCAACTGGTAAAGACATGTATCTAGCTTCCTCGTGTATATTTACTTGGAGATCTATAACAAGTTGGAAGTTAAGAATTTCTTACATTCAAAAAGCTTAATGTCACTCTGCCACAAGGAGAGTGCAAAATATAAGTGTGCTACTCCCATGAGCACTTGTCAACATAACTTTAAAATTCAGCTTAGACACAGACCAGATTGTTGGCAGATCAGACACCCTATCCATACTGCCTCATCATTTTAAACTTACCCATGATTCCTAGCAAACTTTTGCAAAGCTTCCCTTGATGCATCTACCGCCTTTCTCCAGCCAGAAATGATTGTCTGTGGGTGCATCTTCTGCGATACAAGCTGTTCTGCCTCCTACAAATCCATTAACATTAGCTAAAAAAAGGTTACCACAAGAGACAGGTAAATGGTCTAGGACAATTGCTTGTGTAGGTGAATGTATGACAAACATGTGTGGGATTACCTTCAGGAGTTCGCAGGCGAGGACAACTACACTGGTTGTACCGTCACCAACTTCGTCATCCTGCACTCTACTGATGTCCACTAGCACTTTGGCTGCTGGGTTATCCACACCAATAGATTTCATGATGGTCGCACCATCATTAGTAACTGTTACCGTGTCTGTGTTAGGGCCTACGGATTGCAGTATCTTGTCCTGTTAACAGATAATGGGAAACGCATTGTAGAGTTAACTATAGAAAGCAAAGTTTTTCAAAATGGTTGCGAAAAATAAAGGCTCGGAAAAAGTTTCAAGTTACACAAGGAGAACTATAGATTAAATAAAAAATATTGAGAATTAAGTTTTTAGAATTGTTTTTTGAAAAGTATTTTTAACCCCTGTTTAAACAAGTCCACAGCTTTGCTTTATAACATTAATTTACACATTTTTAGTATAAAATACAAAATATACAATGCAACATATATATATAACGCAACAACAAATTCTCGCAAAAACTTCAAAATAAAAATAACCCTCTTATGACACAAATTCCTTTTTAACAACACACAGTCAGCAAAGGTTAATATAAGGAACCTAGGCTGACCTTGTTATATTATTTCTAGTCAGAAATACCAATGCTTCAACAATGAGCAAAATCAATTTAAAACAACAGTAGTTGATCAGCGAGATTAGCAGACAGAGAGTAACGTCGCAAGTATGAATACTAGATGGTTTAGATATATTTGAACAGAAGTTAACAGAATTCTATGTGTATAGTTGGTATGCAGGCATCCATATGCTTAATACATGGAACATTAATTTGCTGACATTGGCTTCATCGTTTTCCAAATACATATTAGATGGTGTTAGCCAACATATCACGCTAAGCACATTTGTAAACATTAATTCTAAGTAAAGAATTAGGGCTTTCGATACTAGAAGGTAACAGAAGTAAGATTTAATAAATATTTCAGACAGCTTGTCATCATGTCAATGCAAATACTTGCACTCTGCCGCAATGTTTGCTCAATGTTACCTTCACCCTAAATTTAAAGCAATATAACGAATATTAATATTACTACTCCATACAGTTACCTTCACCCTAAATTTAAAGTAATATAACGAATATTAATATTACTACTCCATACAGTTACCTTCACCCTAAATTTAAAGTAATATAACGAATATTAATATTACTACACCATACAGTAAAAAACAAAACTCTTGGGCAAACTTCAATTTTTGCTTTTGAAAAAAATATACTTTCCCATTCTAATTAAATGGAATATTTTGTTATTCACATTGTCATGTAGTATCGAATGAAGGTTAATTATCTAGTTTACTATATTGTAGTAATATTGGGATGACAAGATTATAGGATTAACACAGCGAGATCAGCGGTAGATGTTGTCTAGTTGTTGTTTGTTCAAACAAGCGTGTCATGAAATTATGAGATGTAATAATATGAGATAGAACAATGAGCTAGAAAACCAGATTAAAAAGCGATGGAGCAATTGCCAGAGGGGTCAAATATAACATCACAGCATAACATCGAGATTAAAGCTGAACTTGTAATCGGTTTTCTGAATGCAAATGTAGTTGAACCAATAATAAACCAATAATAAAGGATAAACAAGAAGTTATTTTTCACCTACACCGAGAGAGTAAATCTATGTTATGAATCTAGGTGGGCTGAAGCAAAATGGCGGCTTGACAGTGGAGCAATAGCGACAAGAGGTTGCAAGGTTAGATCAAAGAGTGGAAGATCATGGATTACAACTATCAGGGCGAAGCAAACTCAAGGATAAGATCTCACACAAAGACCGCCATCAGTCAAGTCTTGAGCTAACCAAATCATGATGACACAACCTTGAGGCTGACATAAATCACTGGGTTACCAAATTAAGTCTGCTGAAGAATGGATTTCAAGGCTGCATAGCTCGCGAGCAACCATTACAAACAACAACGATTAAACTGGGTAAAATATCACTAGTTGTGAGTTGTGGATATTAGAGAACAGATTAATCAACATTCACACCGGACAAGCTTTCTGGCAACTCCCGATGTCCATAGACGCCCTAGAGATTAGTTTCTTCTATGGCGTCTCACACAGAGAGTGAAACAGCCAACGCACTTGAGAATCTTTGGGAGTGGTTCCAGCGAACAGCTGGTGAGACACAAAGAAAAACACCGTATTATGAAGACAGCACGACACTGTGACAAGAGAACACCTAAAAAGGGTGGTGATGAGCATGCTGAAATGGTGTGAGCCTGATATAGAAGCCAAGAATGGACGTACCAAACACCAGTGCCACTCTCTACAGAATAAACTCAATGAGCTTTCCTGAGGGCCACTAATTCATTTAAGGCATTATTTGCTCAAAATGTCCTAATGCAAATACACAACATAATACATTTACCAATTTTTAATAATGGTCACATTTCCAAAGTTATTATTTTTCATGGTCTTTACAACAATTGTAAGCCTTGAAGTTCCTTGTTCTAATTATATACACATCCGCCACAGTTTTAACCAAATTAACAGCTATTTCAAGCGTACAAACTTGGGTTCCAGTAATTTTGTAAAGGCTTTCATCTTGTAATGTATATTAATTGCTAGTGTGAAACCCTGAGCTGCCATATTTTAGGCCTATGAAATGAAGGCCTAAGTTATTTCCAATAGAGAAAACATAAGAATGAACTAAATATGAATATACCAAAACATATCAGCGTTTGATGCAATACTGTAGTAGCAGTGTAAACATTGACCTTGACATAGTGGCTGCTACTTACACAGGTGTATGCCTAAGACTTAATATAAATGAATAACCAGCTGACCATTTATAACAGAAATATAACAAAAACAACATAAAAACATTACAAAAATCAGAGCAATATGATAGTGGAGTAAGGATTTACTAACCATTCCTTTGGGACCAAGTGTACTCTTCACTAGATCTCCAACAGCAATGGCACCCACAAAGGAAGACTAAAAAATTTATATAGATTCCAAGAAGCTGATAAACATTTGACAATCTAGACTAGTGTCTGGCCTAATAGACCAACCTACATATATCTAGGAACCATATCTATAGTTCGCTATAAATTTAGTCCGCATCCAACGGCTTGTGTGCTATTCGCATATATTTTGTTTGCACAATAAAAATGTAGGTCACTCTGGAGTTGCCTTTTCTTTTACTATTTAAATAAAACAAACAATTGGTTTAGTCTGGTAGTGTGATTACCATGAGTGTCTCACTTTTACTGGAGCTAAACTGTCTTGGCTTCCTGTTAATAACTAGAATTTTTCAATTCATTGTAACAACTTTCATGGTTTCAAGTGAGCAGTACTTATAATTGATGGAAGCAATTTTCATGTAAGTTGAACAGATACTGATGGTTAGTACCTGATAGTTAGTGATGGTCATTTACTCTTAGTAGGCCTCCTAATGATGCTATCTTGTGGAAGTACAAAATCAAAATTACGTATTGTTAATTTTTACTATCTACAATAAATGTTGGACATAGAGAAACACGAACCAAGTTTGAGCTGAGCCTCACGTAGATAAAGGAAAACTCAAATTTCATTTTATCATTGTAATACCGTAAAGGGCAATATGTGCATACCATACGAGCCATTTCTGACCGCTCCTCCTCAACACCAGCTTTCATGATAGAGACGGGCTGTAACGATGCCTGCAAGAAAAAACCTTGTGCGCGTAGATGCAAAGAATGTTCTAGCCAGCCTTTTGAGTAAACAGCGGTTTGAAAATATTATACTACTATACTGTAGCAAGTAGCTAGGACAGATGAGCTGCGTAAAGTTATATGCACCTATTTTACGAGTTTGTCTAGATAAAAGGCTACTAGTTGAAATTGCATTACAGAGGAAGCTTTGTATGGTTTAATAGTGACTACAACCTCATGGTTGTAAGAAAGCAATAACAGCTTTGAAAATTCGGCGAATAACAGCATAAAGAAACTGCACCATGTCAGCAAGAATAAGTTGGATCATGAAAGAACATAAAAATTAGATTAAGCCAGCGAACAAATGCCAGACCATAGTGACGAATAGCAGTCAATATAAAACTAACAGCTTTCCTTAATTGAAGTTTAAAAAAATTATCTGTTTATCCAGACACCTATAATAGCTTAGTGTCAATTGAAGTCTAAAACACTAACAACGATATCTCCTTTGTAGTACACATCACAATTCATTTTCTTTAGTTCTCATTCTTGAATATGTCTCGTGACCAAATTAGGTCTACCGAAAAATGTAAATAATTTGGGACCAACTGAAGGATTATTGTAATGGATGGTATGTTTTACGCAACTTATGAACTTCAGTTGCTTAATTGTTTAAAGAACACTTTTATGAACATAACTACTGCGCTAAATAACAAATTGGTGCTAAACGGCTTACCATTTTTGTTTAGCAGAAGCCTCGGTCCGGAATATTCGAGAACAAAACTAACGATTTGTTTCAATGAATGAACCATGCACAAACAAAATGGCAGCTGAACTTAGAAAATATCTCAAGGTCGCACTTTTTTGGGAGTCTGGCTCAGCTACGTCCCTTAAAAACTTAGTTCGCTGGTGCATAAAACTTCAGCGTATATATCATCCCAAATAAATATCGTAATGATTTCGGACATTAAAAGCCATGTAAGAAAGTTCGGATACCATAGTCACGTGATTTTCTATTCCAATCGAATGGCAAAGCGCTTACTAGCATGGATATTATAAAAACTGATGCCCATTTAGTGATTTACATGTATTTTGCTCTAATCTATGCGATGTGCAATATTTTTCCAGCTTTTTATGTTATTGTTCTAGTTGGCAAAAGCTTTATCAATATCATAAAACAATGCTTTCCTAGGAGCAACCAACTCCACAAAATATTTAACACACACACTTTAAGACTTAGCTATTCTTGTATGCCAAACATGAAAGCCAAGATAAATGCACACGGCATAAGCATTCTCAAAAAATCTAAAGACAAAGAAACTAAAACTGCAAAAACTTGCAACTGTAAGCAAAAATAGATCTTCACTTGATGACGATTGAGAGACAAAGAGCATAGTGCATCAAGCAACAGTGACTAGAACAGACAACAACATGAATGAAATATATGTAAGACTTTGTAAAACCGACTTTCAAGCTAGGTATAAAAACTGCAAAGCGTCATTCAACAATGCGAGTAAAATCAATTAGACTGAACTTAGCAAGTATATTTGGAGGCTGAAAGACCAAATGGTAGCGCCTTAAAAGGAAAAACGTTAAGCAATGTAGAGCCTACTCAAACACCACAAGTGCAATATATATATATATATATATATATATATATATATATATATATATATCCCTCTTGGAGAAGAGATTGAAAAATGCTGGAATGTAAGAACAACTGTAATCCCAGTAGTCATTGGGGCACAGGGCGCAATAACACCGGCGCATAAATTGTGGCTTGCCCAACTACCAACAACAATCAACTCAGGTGAGTTGCAGAAAAGTGCGCTATTGGGAACAGCTAAGATCTTGAGGCGAGTGCTCAAACTCCCAGGTCTCTGGTAGGAGACCCGAGTTAGAGCAGAATTTACCACCCATACGGAGTATCCGGGGTGAGGAAACAATTATTTTTTATTATATATATATATAATCTTTAGTAATAATATGAATGGCGAGATTACTAAAGATTGCGGCTGTAGAGTGCAATCTTAAGTAATAATAACAATTGCAGCTACATCTAGTTATTATTGTAAAAACTAGACCATCAACTCAGCTTCTCGCTAAGCTCAAAAAATAGGTGTAAAACCAAAGAGCCTATCACTCCTTTTCCAGAATCATTTATTCTCTATTTTGTCACATGCTGCTCCAAGCTGGTATCCCTTTGTATAGAAGACTAATAAAGAAAAATTAGAGCTGTCTAAAAGTATGTTTTAGGGTTATGCTACCTTGTATGGACAATAACAATCAGCAACTAAATGTCATTAATGCTGATGAGTCAGCTGTCTTATTAGATATTAGCTGTCTAAAATACTTAAATCATATCTCTAATCTGCCTGACTATCCACTACATTCCTACTTGCTTAAAAAGTTCACTACCTTTTGTACCAAACACCGACACCTTCCCTATTTACACTGTAGAACAGCATTAGACAAAATGAGTTTTCTCTTCCCATGTACGTAATTTTGCTCTACTATTCCTTATTTTATTTTTAATCTTATTTCTGTCTATTGGTCTAATTTACTTTCAATTTGATCAGTGATAATTGATCGGTAATAATTGATCGGTAAAAATTGATTGGTAATAATTGATCAGTAATAATTGATCAGTAATAATTGATCAGTAAAAATCTATCGGTAATAATTGATCAGCAATAATTGATCAGTAATATTAATCAGCAAAAATTGATCGGTAATAATTGATCGGTAAGAATCGAGTTCATATCTATCTCAGTCAACATATGCAGAATGGATCATAGAGAAATGGAAATGCTATTTTTCCTCAAAACACAAGAATTATTAGGGTACATAATTGTTGAGTAGCCAAGTTAGGTTTGAGCATCATGCAGCAATCAACAAGCAATATCTTTCAGTAGCAGTACTAGCCAAATAGCAGATGATAGTCCAAATAGCAGATGATAGTCCTAGAAAGCATGCAGGAAATTTAAAAGTGATTTATGACAAATCACATCAATATCAAAGTCTAAAAATAAAACCAAAGCAATTTTAAAACTGAATCAATAGAAGATGACTGACTACAAAAGATCCGAGATCTTGTGAAGCAAGAGTACAAACAAACAACAAATACACTCCTTCAGAGAAAGGTTCAACCCCTTAAAATTTCTGGCTCTACAATATGGATTCTTACACTCAACTTTGTAAAACTGAGTGCAGACAAGTTCCATCAACAGAATAAAATATTTTTGATTCAGCATAAGAATTCTACTTTTCTAACCTTGCCCTCTCTCATTTCATAAACAGTCAAAAATGTGCTGTGGATATTGGGTAAGCAAAGCTGCGTAAGATTAGGAAATATTATAAGACAAACAAGTTACTCTAAAAAGAAACCATGTATAGGTTATCCAATCATTAGAAGACAAACAAGTTACTCTAAAAAGAAACCACGTATAGATTCTCCAATCATGTCGTTATTAGCTAATTACTTTCAAACCCAGCTTCATCTATAAGAAGAAACTTTGCTTAGAATAGGGTTTCTACAGAATTCATATAGTATGCAATCATACAAGTGGTAGTACTGCGCTATCATCAGTACAAGCTCTGTACAGTAGTCAGGTACTGTAGTTAGGAATACAAGCTCTGCAACCTGGTCAGTAGCTAAGAATACAAATTCTGTACACTGGTCAGTAGTTCAGAGTACAAACTCTGTACACTAGTCAGTAGTTAGGAGTACAAATTCTGTACACTAGTCAATAGTTAGTAGTATAAGCTCTGTACACTAGTCAGTAGTATAAGCTCTGTATAATGATCGGTAATTAGGAGTACAAACTCTGTACACTAGTCAGTACTAAAAAGTACAAACTCTCTACATTAGTCAGTGGCCACTGCCGTAGCCTGTAATAATAACATCTGTGTTGTATCTGATACTGTAATCGCTGTCTTTGCATATAAGCCAATCTACACAGTTTCAGACCCATGTCTATCCCTGACCCCCTCCTCTTTCTCACTCTCATCAGTTTTTTTAACACAGAGAGCTTATTGCTTAACTTAGTATGAAGTCATGAAAAATGAGAAACTGAGATAAGCCTAGCTCAGCACCCATAAAATGCTAACAAATTTCTTTCATCTCTATTGAGAACAAATGAAATAGGGAGAGCATATCGACTATCAAACCATCGGAGAGACTAGAATCAACCTTGACTGAAGATGATAGTCGAGAATTAGTTGAATAGAATGAGAGAATAGTAAGCATCAATAAATATTTCTTATTTACAATCATGCAGAGAATATCTATTACTCTCAAAACTGAGCGGGAGGCATAACTCCTGCGTGTTTACAGCCATTTGTAGGCATAATATAATTTTAAATCTGACGAGATTCTTACAAATGTAGAAAGTAAGGAGAGGTGAAATAGTAAGTTCAAACCTCTCCCAGCTAGACGTGGATTAAAATAGAACATAAATTAATAGACTCTGATCGAAGTTCAATCATATGTAATAAAAGCTATAAATAGAGCAGGCTAGTACATCAACTGGTGTGATAATGCTCATCTAGGCAACCGCCAAAGCCATATTTTGTAATTTCAATTATGTAAAGTTACACAAAAAACCTGAGGGAAAAAATATAATTGAAATGAAATTAATTAATACAGAAATAAAAATTTTAGCCAATATGAATAAAAATAGCAGTAAAACTTGTGATTTACAGGTTAATTATTAGGTTGACTAGAGACGCATGAGAGAACAACTTCTCATTCTACACACAAACCAAAATATAATTATTCAAAAGAGAAAAATGGCACAAAAGTTTTTGTGTCGACCGCCGCCACCAGAAGCCTTATTACTTCATGCATTTTATGTTGATTGTCTTTCCGCTTGAAGTTGAGGTAAGAAAATCACAACCAAATATTATGTCACGGAGGAATTTTGAATCTTTTAGTTTTAAACTAACTATTGAAATAATGTTAGCACAACATTTCAAGTAGTTAGTATTACACAAAAGGATCCACGCCAGTTACGCAGCTATAGTCCGATGTAGCTGCGTAGCGATCCGTAATAAAATGCATGAAATAACTGCTTACAGGTGGCGCGCGCTAGTCACCTTTGCCGAGCTATGACCTCTTTAAGCGTTTCTGGGTCATCTATATAATTTTCTATATCTTCTAGACCAGCATTATAAGCACCATCGGCTTCGGAACTGTCAGACTGATCATAGTTGCCACCATTGCTACTAGCTAAACCAAAGATGTTGATATATGACGGGCAGTGAAGGTTACAGTTAGGAGTCGTACAGCTGTCATAGAGCTTATATACGCATTGTTCATGCCGCTCATCGGCCAATGAGTTGAGACTGTTGCTTCTCAATGCATTGGCTAGTATCTCATCATCCTCGTCTACGCTGCGCCGCATCCTTTGGAGCCGTCTGTGCCGATTCTTATAAGCTCGCTGCTTCTGCCTTGACTTTAGCTTGCGCTGCTCTAAAAAAGATATTATGAGGCAGCTGGTTAGTAGATCTTAATATTGAGATATGAGAATTCTAAAAGCTTTACACAATAATAATGTGTTGGTTTTTATGATAAATCTATTTCAGGTTTGTCTCCCTCGGTTGGCTCTTTATACGCCGGCGCTTGTAAATGCTGTTGACTGGGTGGTTTTCCTGGTGCTTAAGTAATACTTCCAGAAAGAGTGGAGAGAAAACGATGAATAAATGAGTCGTTTACATACTTCTAATGCAGCAAAAATAGGATATACCGCATATACTATTTTTGTAATATTTAATTAATTTTAATAAGAACAAACAAACAATAAAGTGATGTTAAAGTTTACTAATGTATTATTATATTAAATTACTTGAAATGATGAACAGCGAAATGTTATCAACCTAAATTTTAAGGATAGCCTACATTGTCGAAAAATTTGGTAACGCTGCATCTATAATAGTTTTTGTGGTAAGATTCGTTTCTGTGAGAAATACGTTAAACAAAACTATAAAATCCTTGGAATTGGTAATGAATTGGTAGTTACTCATATGTTACCCGAGTAGACAGTCAGATGGTGACTGCTCACAGGCAAGCATCGTATACAATTATAAATTGCTTCACGAGGAACTGATTCTCGATTACAGCAAAGTTGTCTGTCCTTTAACTCTTTTTGCATAACGTTTAAACTTTGCAAATCAAATGCGCCGTTAAAAGTGCAACTTGTCAATAAACCAGAAAATTTTGATAGCTCCCAAAACACAGCTATCTTGTGTGGTCCTGATTAGACAAAAATCATTCTCTTGGTTTCATTAAAAATGTTTTGTAGGTTTGGCAACATTATTTTTTACATTTAGAAGCTGGTTTCCTTCTTCCCGTTTCCTATTCTTTTTATTGAATAAACCAGACATTCTTTGAGGGTCATAAAAAGGTGGCAATCATTTTCCTAGCTAGGATGATGATGCTTCGGTAATTTGTTTAACATCAACCAAACAATACACAGGCAGGTGACAGCAGGTGATTGGGTGAGACATGGGTAGGCAGTGGCTTGCGGTAGCACTAAGGTAGCACTAACGCATGAGGTTAATGCTGAACGATTCTAATAAAAACCACCAATCAGCAAAACAGCTCATTACTCGATGTGAACGGAAGAAATATAAACAAAATGAGCTTTTCTAGCTAAAGATGAAAGAAAAAAGACCAAAACAAGATCATATTGAGATGAAAATAAACCGAGTAAACATTTGCACTGAATAGTCTGATTACGCAAACGGATTTTGTATAAACATGTCAATGGTCATCTAAGAAACTGAGAGTGGGGACAAAAATGTTGCCATGACAAGCAGGTGTTCTTTAAATTGTGTGCCGCTATTATTGCACTTCTGGGTGTTGGAAGGGCTTCAGGGTTTCAATACCATTTCCTATTGTGATTTTTAAAATTTTTCTTTAGTTTTAGTCACAAAAGGTTTACAAATTCCTATGTAACCTCTCAATATGGCTTACAGCTATATCACATTGATATCTTATGACATCATACATAACTGGTCATAGTAACATCATATGACATCATACATAAGCGCAATGATTGCTCTCTTTAGCCGTCTGTTATAACATTGTCGGTAGCCAAGAGTCACGATTAACCTCACTCAATTTAGTCACATTTGCCAAACTTAAAAAACTTTGACAATAAAAATATAAGTATCCAATTTACACAAATTTGTACTTTTCAAGTTTTAGCTAGCTATCCTAGCTAGCTAGCTTAGTTTTAGCTATCCTAGCTAGCTAGCTTAGTTTTAGCTAGCTATCCTAAACACTTTCTTTGGATTAGACCGCGCCTTGATAGCTCGACCAGTATTTTAAGATTTCCCAGCCTTTACTTTTTTACAATGTAATTATTGGTGCCATGATGTGACATTTATTCATGTTCAATCTGTCTGCCTAAGAGTTGTGCCACCATTGAGCATTCTATCGGACTTGATAGAGAACTTTCTCCCGAGGCGGATATCTAGTGGCTAACCAATCCAACATTGTTTATTTATTTTACAGTAAACTGTTAGTCACAAGTTTGTAGCCAGATCAGGTGTATAGTTGAGAACCTAACAGATCTGAGGCAGACTACCGGGCATTTACAAACCGTACCGTTTCTTGTCAGCGATCTAGTCAGGCTCCTGGTGCATGACTTAACGCATGATTGAGGCTAAGATAGACGATGCTTTAACATATACCAATATATTATATATAAATTCATTGTTTATTTTTATTTATCACTGGATTATATTAAAATCATTTTTATTATACAGTGGTGTGTGAAATAAACTGGACTCCTTCAATGAAGAACTAAATTTTTATTTATAATATTGTTAATCATTGAGAATTTAGTAAATAGCCATTAATAATATATTATATTAATATAATTATTCTAATTATATTCTATATAATATATATTAATATATTATATTAATCTTTATTTTGTCTTGATTTCAAATATGTAAACTAAACAGCAGTGAAAGTATGTTTTTGAATTATTATTTAGGATAGATTCTGAATATTTTTTTAATGTATTGAAGATAACAATCTATATAGATATTATCATACCGCATATATTTTATTTACTTATTTCAAACCGTATACATGTATAAAGTATAACATACCGCACAAGGTCACAACTGAGGGCTCTCTGCACCTAGGTTTGAAGTGCAATACTCAAACCTTATTCATTACGCATTCAAAACAACCTGCAGATAATGTTTTCAGCGTGCAGTTGAAGTTAATTTGTCTTTTTTGAACTCACGCTTGGCAAGTTCTCTTCTCTGACAGTCATTAGGAGAATGACCAATGAATAATTTGTGAAGAGATCTAAAGAGGCATTCATGTGGCAGGTGTACGCACAGCTGCCACATGAATGCCTCATATGAACAACATCTACAGCAAAAAAATTTGAACTACTTCTAGAATATTCTTTAAACTTTTAAATCACACAAATCTATTTAAAACTTTTATTTTTCAAACAATCATTTGTTTAAAATCAATAAACTCTAATAGCTCATGGGCAGAATGAGAAAAACTGATAGCGACAGCAACGCTGCCTTTATGAGTACCAGAACTCACTGTAATAAAGAGTTAACTAATTTACATGTTAGCTGAATGCATGCTAAAGTTGTAAGCGTTGTGTGTTCCTTGGATCCTTTCCTCGCCACTATATGACAGTAGACATAACAAAAGCAATTAATGGATCTAGCAAAATTGATTTTTTGTCATAATTGATAGCTGTTCATTTTATTGAATGCCGAACTCTTCTGCTAAACTCTTCTGGCAGATGTTAGTCCAAGGAGATACTTTTTGGAAAAAATTTAACAAAAATGTTTGTTATGATGAGAATTTTAATTTTCATGTACTAATTGTCATTATTAATTGTCATTATTAATAGTAATTAATAATTAACTATTTGACTACAAAGTAATTGAATTGTTCGTCATAACGAGCAAATACCGCTTTATTATACCAAAGCCAGGCCAAAAGGCAAGCATTAGTTGATATTTATTAATATTCATGCATAGAACATCCTTGGCTTTCCACTGATACCCATAAAACTATAATTTATTTAACAAATTTATAAGAAACTGACTTAATTACGAATAGTGTACATTTTTAAGCAGCCTCATATTATGATCACCGCTGTATAGGTTCTGCTTGGTGAATGCTGCCTGCTGCCGTTCCACACAGGTATTGAAAAGATTATGCTTATCCATAAAACTCAGGGATAAGCGTGTCTCTACAAACCTTCAGTCTTTAATCTAATCTGCAGACTTGTTATTTGTTTATTAGTTCTTTCTGGAGTTTTATGCTTCTTCAGTTCTGACTGGAGTTGCAAATTAAACTCCGAAAATCACATTTTAAAATTAAAATAAATCGTATTGCTGAAGCAACACAAATGGTTTTAAACAATTCACTTTTCCATTTTGACACAACCACAAACTGATTGTGTCAAAATAAACGAGGGAAATATTTTCTGTTCTCTCAGTAGGTGAACAACAAATTGCATATTTACATGTAAAATTAAATCAAGTGGCCTTTTTTTTCATTTGTCTAATTCTGTCGCAAAACTATCCAGCAGAAAATGTTTTACACAAATCACCATTCAATAATATGAGATCAGTTTGTTTTATCTGCTCGTGAGAAAAAGCATTTTCAAAGGAGATATTTTTTCGCTAACTTCAAGCAATAGTAGGCACTGTTACATATATGAAATACTCACTACGAAGGCGTCTTCTCTCGTCCTTGTCTTTATTCTTTGAATGTCGAATCTCATTGGCCTTTTCATTCTCAAAGTCTTCCGACAAGCTCAGCAGTTGAGGCATGTCAAAGCTGCCGCTTGTCCATGGGTAGGGAGATGGAGGCTCCTGACGAGGCCTGTTCGTCATCTCTTGACTCCCTTCCCAACATCTGAGTGCCTCGAACAACGTCACTTCATTTATAGATATGCTGTGCCACTTGCTGCAAAAAGACATGAAACTGGTTCAATATGATATTTGAGATGCAACGGGAATCAATATACAGAAAGTTCACGTTAGGAGAACCCAGCATTGCGGATACGCAAGTTAACTAACATGCAGAATGATGTCCCTTGTTGCTATCGTTGCTATCGTTGCTACATAGTTGATATCAGCTATTGTGTTCAAATTACAGCGTTAGTCGTCTCTATTCAGTCGGTCTTTTTGCAACTATAGACGTCATAATCGCACTTTCGCTTGTTCTGAGCATTTTAAATGGGATCAAGTTTTGTCAATTTTAATCTTGAAATGCCCTGGCAGTCAGATCATCTTAAAAATTAAAAGCAATTGCAAATGATAGAACAATATCGATACTTTCTGATAAAATTTACTAAAATTCTGTGTAAGTTCATCTGTAAATACGATATTTCAGTTACGATGGGAATCACCATATAGAGAAGTTCGTGTTAAAAGAATCCAACGTTCAATGACTGTGGATTCTTTTAATTATAACAAGAAACTTAAAATGATCAACTCAACTTTTATGACAATTTACAAACTGAAATAAAAAATGAGCAAAACAGCAGTAATATTGTTAACAATTCAAGTTTAAAAATGTGTTTTCAGCTAGAAATAGGTCTTTGCATCCTGTTTTGTTCTAAAACATGATTTAATTGACCTGTCAGGTGATGTCAGATTGATGCAAAACGAATACCACCTTAGCTGCGTAGTCAGGTTTAGCAGCAAGAATGTGTCATAAATTATTTCAATGAGATTTCTATTAACGAGCGATTGTTTTTTTAGCTTTTTAGTGACCTACAACCATATCTATATAATCAATATACGATTAGAGTCTCTAGGAGACTGCGAGGTATAATAGCGAGGAGATGCCTAGGATGTCTATAAACCGCTGGGGTGTCATGGCACACCCAATAAACCACTAGATTCCCTTCTCTCAGACTTGACGAGTTCTATAAATAGAGAGACACCTAAAAATAGGCTTTGCTACGCGTGTACAGCTTCACCCAACGCTCTATCAAATATCAAAAGATCTCTGCAAATACTATGCAGTATTTTCAATTGCCAATCACTGCAGAAGACAATAGATCAAGTATTGACTCCAGGCTTCTCCGGCCCTTTCATTTGATGGCTTGCCGCTGCGCGTGACCCTGCACCAATTGGCTACGGTGTGCCCATGCAAAGAGTAACCACCGAAGAGCTGTGGTGGGCGCCCGTCAACAAAGACTGCGAACATAACACACTCTTGTCACGTTCTCCTTGTTTGTTCCCCAAATAGCCTATTCACTTTGATGTCATTGCGTGTGCGGCATAACAACCATTGAAAAAGAGAGCATTTAGCCGCGGTCTCATTACAATAGGTGAATAATACATCTGCCAACTACAATGTGGTATTGAAGGTCAAGGCAAACTAAAAAACCCCACATCAAAGGACAGGAGATGAAAATGTCTGAAGCATCGCATTCCTCCAGGTGAGGTAGTAAGGATATTTGTACTTTGATCCTAAATCACTACCTCTGTATAGAGAGCATTTCTAAATCAAGCCTTGGACCATTTCTCTGCGCACTAAATTGGTAACTTTCATATTCCCTACACGTACTCTTCCGGGTGCTCTGGCTAACATATCAAGAGAATAACTATTTTTGAATATGGTATGCGAAGTCTTAAACTTAGAGTTATCCTCTGCATACCATTTTTGGCGACATGTGACCAACACATTAAGTAGTTGCTTTATCAAAAACCCTGAATGAATCCAACGAAACTATTTTGCTGCACACCGAGCAAGTTTGTTATTAGACAAGCATTCAGGTATCATGGCCTAAAGTTATTAAAATGTTTTTAAAGATTCAGAACCTCGAGTTTGATTAAGAGATTCCACATATTTACTGTCAATAGACGCAACCTGAGTCAATTATTGTCTACCCTTGTTTATCCGGATCAAAACAAAGGCTATCATCATTACCTAAATTTTGTGAAAGGTATGTATTAAAGACCAAATGCTTTACGTACCTTCCTACGGACTCTTTTATGTACCTTCCTATGTAGGCTACCTCCCTACGCACCTCCCTACGTATACTATCTATGCATAGGGAATCAAAAAGCACACTAATCTACTATTCATCTTAAATAAGCGTAAGCAACAAGATTTCTGAAATAAGAAAGAATGAATACCAGGCTATTGTCGAGATTGCAATAGATTTATTATTATTTTTTACAAATTGTTTAGCTCCTACCACAAGTAAGGCACATTTCTTGAAACGATTTTGAATCTTCATTTTGATTCTATGGAATCAAAATGAAGATTTTGATTCCGTAGAAATAATTTTGTATAGTTTTAAGTTTGAAAACTTAAAGCTATACAAAAAAGTATGGTAGTGAATGCTTTGACTTGTTCTAAAAAAAACAACTTTACATGTACTTTGGGTGACTGTAAAAAAACGATTATGATCTTTTTAAAAGTTGGAATGATGGTAAAAAAAAATAAAGATTTGCCTCCTTTGGCAGTCTTTCATTAAATATTTCCGTTTTATAACTGATAACAAATCATCACACAACTTTATGTAAGCCAATATATCTCAGCAACCTATGCATTAGCATTGACCGGTCAACTGAGATTAAAAACTCATTTTATATATGAATTTAGATAAAAATTAATACTACAAAAACATATAACAAAATTACTTATAATAGATATGTACAATATATCAACACAAAAAACTTTTAGTATTTTCACATACTTCTGATATATATAAATATTTACCATTTTATTCATTTCTATATTTAATGCTTAATAACTACATATTTTCTTTAATAATTATTAATACATGAATAGTTTTAAAATCTATCAACTCTAAAATGAAGCAAAACCTGTAAATTGGTGAGTAATATATTTGTTAGATTAAAATTTAAAACTAGTAAATATTGGTTTTTGAGGACTTTGTTTATTTTAATTATGTCAATGCTTGACAAGTCGCTTCACAATTAAATCACTTCGAACGAAAATGGTTATCTTCCCATGATCAATTTTACATCATTATCACCAATCTTGCAACTTACTGATTTCTCTTAAAGCCTTACTTTTCTGATAGTCTTACCTGTTTAATAAGAGCTCATGGTCTAAGCAGGAAGGAGCAAAGACAGCACTGCAACGAACAACATACGGATAGTTATGCAAACAGATTTGTCAAACATTAAATTATTTTATTAATTTAATAATTACGTGATAATATTTATAGTGAGTTTCCAATGCAAGAAGTTTAGATAATAAATATCATGGTTGCTAAAATTATGCGTGTGGGGAGTTATGTTATCTGGGGAGTTATGTTATCTGGAGAGTTATGCTTCTCTGAATCAACTGTAGGCTGCTAATAAAAAAGATGAAACTCGCTTTGACTGAAAGCATTTAGTTATGGATTTGAAAACTGATGGAAGAGTGTCAATACTCATCGTATAACCCTGCATATAAGTCGACTGTAAAACACAAAACTTTTTGACCAAACTAAGAAGTTCGGCTTATACACACGTACGGCGTGTGTATAAGCCGATTATACGATTTATAGGGTTGGCTTATATGCGAATTTTTATAAATTCTCTGATTTCAGGTCTGCTTTTTATATGCGAGGCTTATATGTGGGAACAGACTGTACTTAGAAATGTTCAACAAGCATGAAAGTTACACAAAAGGTAGCTAGTTTTGTTTAATAATAAAACATGAACAGGTCAACAGGGCAATATGCTTTGACAGATTTACTAAGATGCTAAATTTTATGAGAGTTAACATTCGAGAGAAAAAATTCTTCCAGTAAACCAAATTACTTCCCAAAACATGCCAAGAATCATCTTTCTAGTTGTAAGCTTGAGAATAATGACTAGGAAGACTCACGAGACGTTGGAGAGGGTGTGATTCATGAGACGAGCTAGCTCCCTCATGTAGGTGGCACTTTGAGTATTCCGCTTGGCGTGTGTGTCCTGCTGGGCCTGTTGGTAGCCACTAAAGCCTCCCATGGATGCCACCACCTGAGCCTCATCATATAGGTAGGTTATTACGAAGAGTGGACCTAAATAGAGATGCAACTATTTTCAAAACAGCTGAAACTTGTGAAAGAGTAATGAGACACAAAATCCAAAGTATAACATCTACTAATTCTTTTCTTGTTTTAGAAAGGGAGACAGATATAAACAGGTGTCTCGCTATTGGCTACTCACTCTTTATATAAGGGTACACTCGGTAACCGAAGAAGCACCGCCAAGGTTCAGCCGGGTATGCACGCCGACACCGTTTGGGAACTTCTGGCTTCCATAGTCTACAGCCAAAATATAATCATGACCGAGTCTTGAACAACAGTATTTCTGATCTTTTTAAAAAAGTGGCAAACTTCAAACCCTATTTGCAGCAGACTATCGACTCTCCTTACAAACCATTTTTAACTGAACACTCTTATTGCATATTACATCTAAGATGACGAAAATGAAAAAATAGAAAAACACTGGATTAATAATGAAACAATGAAAAACAACAGAAAATTCTATAGTCGTATCATAAGGCTGGTCAACATATATCTTGCGAAATACGAAAGTGAAAGACTTATCCAGGAATGGATGTGTTGCACCTATTTGAACACCTACACACACTAAGCGTTTATATCACTAAATACTTTGAAGCTTTCTTATTGCCTGGTAGCGCCAAAAGATTACTAGGACCATAGAAAATATATTAAAGAGCTTGCAAATATGACATAGGCGGACCAATCTTAGCCTCATACCGGAATCCCTTTTTGACAGCTTCAGCAGGTGGACAGTTGAGAGTGCTGGTGCACTCTGTGTTATGTAGCTGCTCTGGGTCAATGAACCAGCCCGAGTCAACGATTCCATATACATCAAGACCAGGGGCGTCTCTTGCAAGAGTATCAGCCACCCTGTCTATGTTTAGTAGGACTCCTGTAGCTCCAGCGCTGGAAAGTTGTAAAGTTATATAACTTGCCAAACATTCATCATCATACATAATAGTTGGCTTAAACAAATTAAGGGTTGTCCTATCCTACACCTCATAATCTTTAAAACAATTAACTTTGGTGGCCTTATTGAAAATACTCATGATGTGAAAACTTTTTTTATTAGTTAACTACGGGGTTTTGAAACAATAATATCTTTTTAATATGAAATTATGTTTTTTATTTTAAATGACAAAAGCATGAGAAATAGAGCTTCATGTTAGAGGAAATAGAAATAGAAAGTAAATGTATTGTGTTGTTAGTAGATATATAAGTAGTTGAGAGAAAGCGTAAGGCAATGAACAGATTGATTGCTCAGGTGTGTGTGTGTGTGCGTGTGAGAGATGGCCACTAGCAAACATCTGGCTTCAAGGGTATATAGTGGCAAACATAACACCTCTTTGAACTATGATGTGCCTCCATTGATGTTAGGCGTGAAGGGTATGCGATAAAAGATGCTAGAGTATCAATCGAAGAAGTACGAAAATATGCACTCAGAGGCAACACATCTTCTCTCCTCGCCGCGTCATAACATATACAAAACAGTGAGCTTTGAAATAGGAGGGGAGAGGAAAGAGCTGATAGATGATACTGAGCAATGGAGACACGTCTCTAATTGTTGAAGATTGCATTCAACAGAATGTTCATCAGATAAGACTAATGCAGCCAAGATAATTTGAGCATTATTTTACTTTTAAAAGTCTAAACTAGTTGAAGCAGTCATTGAGTGCTTTCGCATACACGCTGCCCAGAAAAACAACATTTACTGGCGCGGGCTAGTTGTAATTATGAGCCAATCATAACATCTCCAGACACAAAAAGAAGAGTGCTAATAGAGGTGTGATAGCATCATACTCTGATGATTCACATCAGGGTATGATGTGAATACCCTGGCTAAAAGACTCTCAGGCTAAAAGCCTCAAGATTATCGATTTGGACAAAAAGATGTCATTGAGATATCTATTTAACTTCAGAGCTCATAAAAACAAATGCTAGGAATGTAGGCATACAATTTGAACATAAAACGGACATGTCTTTTTACCTGCTGCCCGCGAAAAACAGCTTTTCTCCTTGTTGCAAATCATGATTATACAAATCCTTGACCACTTCTTCTACAATGTTGGCTCCCATAAAATACATCCCGTCTACAATAAAGATAGTTAGAGGAATCTCAACATTGGTATCTATAGGTCACAAAAGAGTTGAGAGAAAAGAAGCGGTCTGTGTGGTATTATACGTTTCTTTTCAGATTTTTGGTATTTCCTAGGCGTAGGGATGCACAGCTCAGGTTCATCTGAAGAATTTCAATTCAAATTGGTTACCTCTTAACAGAACTCCAGTAATTTTGGCTTGATTTGGGTACACAATGGATGCTTGGGGTCTACTGATAGTGAATAAGTGCATGTGCGGTGATGCAACACTAAAAGATGAGGCGTGAAACCTTGATAAATATTTCGATATTTTAGGGTATAATATAATAAATCTTTAATAATACTATAAATAAATTTATAACATAATAATTGAACGTTTATAACAAACACGTACCGTAACAAGTAAATCACCTTCCAAGTCATGGCGGGCATATAGAGGATAACTCCAAGTTTGTGGCTATGCATAGAAATACTTATCTCTTCTCACAATAAATATTTTATCAATATTTTATCATACACCTGTAAGTATGTGTAGGGAATCCTAAAGCGTCTTTGGTTGTATTATACGATTAGCCATTGACCACAGGAACTAGCAAGTGACAGACCTAAAGGTGAATGGCATTAAGCTAGCGATCTGTACTGAAACAGTAGAGCAGTTGTGTGGCTTCACGCATGAGGCAAGCTATGCACCAACCTCTGTGGCTCGTCAAAAAGCCTTTTTCTATGATGAATGAAAGACTCGATCAACTCTAGGCAGGAGGATCAAAGGAACCGGAATGTTAGAGATAGTTGTAATTAGTGGAATACACCAGTATAAAACAAGCCACTACAATAGCATCTCTATACATTACTCAGTGCAAAACCACCATCTCCCATCTACCTCCCCGAAAGCTCTCTTCCACCGACCACCTGCCGTGCTCATTAGCATAATGTAACAAAAACAAAGTGGCTTGCTGGCTGTTATGTAATCGTAGAGACAATTCATTAGGTAAAGGAAAAAAATTGAGGCAGAATGCAGATAAGGAGCAGGATTGGTTATGCTTCCATCAAAATTAGTATAAGATCAAAAGCCTGGTTTCCATAGAGGTCGCAAGCACAGGTGATAGGCTCGTCAAACTACCACCCTAACCTGAAGTGCTGTCAGAAGTCTGCGCAAAAGTCAAGCACTATCCAACTTTTACAAGAAGCCTCAAACAGAACTTTCCCACAATGCATTGTGCAGGTAAATGTATTTAACATTCTATAAAATAACATATTTACTAACATACATGCAGTAGAGATGATTTTAATATAGGAACTTAACAACAGATGGCACAATATTGGTTAACATCCAATAAGAGAAAAAGAGAAAAACCAATGAAGACGTAAAGCCTACTTTTAGTATTGTTTCCGGCAAAGGCGTCTGAGGAACAATAAGGCACGTAGACAACGTTGGCAGAATACAGAAAAGGATTTTCCTCTGGGTTCCAAGAAAGGATTCCACTGCCTGCAATGTATAAATAGCTATACCAAATGGCTGGAATACGCTCATATGAAGTTTGAAGGGTATGGAAAGTCATCAATGATGAAGTACCTAGAAATATTATTTAACATTCCTACCTTCTTTGGTGAGAGGCCAATACGTCGAGCTTGTCATATTTGGTGTGTTGTCTGATCTCGATCTGCAGGATCTCTTATCAAAGCAGTAATGGCCGCCATCCAAAAACAGGAGCCAACGCTTACTGCCAGACTTTTTCCTGATGTAGTAACTGCAACAAGTATATTATCTAAGACAGCACTTTCTTAAGACGATGACAGCGGTTGGAAACGAAGTAAAGCATGCTATGTAAGCAATAACAAGTGAGTGGAGTAAAGTGGGTATCTGCTAAATGTATTCAACACAACCGACAAGCCGATGAACGCATTCATTGGCTTAAAGCCAGCACTTTGCGTAGTCTGCCGTGTGTCCCGAAGAGCATCCTGTCAGCGGGTAGTAGCGGGTGAAGTGAGAAGTGGTTAGGTATAGGAAAAGAAGTGAGAGGACAGTGCAGTCCTGTGAATCAATGAGCTTGATGAGCCAGGGAGTCTTTTCTCATAGCTGACAATAGAGTCATCACTCTCGTACCAATCAAGCCAGACGGAAGTAGGTGTTGACTCAACTGAAAGCCGATGCATTAGCACCCAGTGGTCATCGAAAGAGAGAAGAGGCCTTCCTCTCAGTTCTGATGAGTTTGTAAAGGCAAGAGCAAAGGGATGAGTATGAGTGGAGTGTGGCCAATAGAGTATTCTCAGCCTGGATGCGTGAGAGCGATAGAAGACCTGAAGGGCCCTTAGCTCTCTCAAGCACTTTCAAGCCCGCAACCAATACCATTCAGCTACAATGATTGGGAGCTTATAGGACAGGAAACAGATGTTTTGAGTACAAAGTTGCTTGTCCTATTACTACTTTGTTTTGAAGTTCTACTAACAATAATATTAATAATAGTAATAATAATGCTACCATAGTCTATTATTATGAAATCTTTTATAAAAAAGGTATTATCCTTACTTAGTAGGTGGGAGTAAGGGTGTATGGCTGGTGTGTTTTACCAATATATTTAGCCTTGACGGATTTAGATTAGGTATAACAACCTCCAGCAGGTTCTGTTTACCTTCATCAAACGTTCGAAGGGTAATGCCTCGCTAATCTGCCTTGTACGAAACATCAAAGAATTATTTATCTTAACTCACGAAATATGTGATACTGTTGTATGAATAGGTCATAAGCCATAGAAGCTACGCATATCTTAAGAGTTATCCAATTGTAGTGACTGTGCCTCACCTTCCACACTCGCAACTTCTATGGGGCTGACAAATTATTCATACAACATGATAAAAAATGTTTTAATGCAAGAGATCCCATGTGGTTTACACTTTTTATCTAGTGTATTTATCCGGGCAACTTTGGCTAGACATGTTTTAACGCGAAGGGGATCGACTGTTATCTGTTAAGGATTACAATACCGGGGTATTTATTTTACTCTCTGCCTTGGTGAGATTCAATTAAACTCGATCCGTGATGCGATAATCTTATTTATCCAATGGCATGTCTGGGAGTTTAACAATTGTACTGAATATTTCACAAGACAACTTTGATTAAACCATCTAGGTTAAAGGAACACTAAATATCCTGAACTAGTGTTTCTTTCATACATCATCTGCTCATCAATTGATAAATGAAGACCTTTTACTTGCCCTTCAGCTATAAAAGCGATGCCAAGCCTGCCGACACAGGATGTATACCGAAAGGTATATAAAACTTGCCAGATAGTGTTGTTGACCAAAAGGTTAATCAAACTTGCCTACAAGCGATGTGATGTCGACCCAAAGGTATATAAAACTTGCCTCAAAAATTGAAGTTGACCGAAAGGTTCATCCAGCGTGCTAACACGCGATGTCAACCGATAGGTGTATAGCAATTGCCTACATGAGAAGTTGACCAAAAGCTATAGCAAATTTGCCAGCACGTGATGTTGACCAATAAATATATGAAATTTGCTGACACAAAAATTTGACCAGAAAGATATAGGCTATCAAACTTGCCAACAAACAAGGCCACCAAATATCCATAAAAAATTGAATTGATGAGCAATGAAGATAACACGGGTTGTGAGATATATAATGTAAGACCTTATTGAGCAGAACAAAAGTGTCTATCAACAAACTGGATAGGAATGAGAGAAAGAGAATAATAAGAAGCCAAGGTAACCCTATGTCGTTTGTCACGGAATAACATGAAAGCCTGCTAACAGCTCGCATTTATAATCTCTGGAGGCTGGTAGAGGCCAGACTTGCGAAGATGAGAGAAAGTAGGCGTGACGGCGAGGTGTTTTATTAGAGGTGGAGACAGGGCTGGTGTGATGCTGCCGCAGTATACTCAACAGCCTCCATTATCTCTTTCTAACAGGTAATTAATTGAGCAATTATGGCAACTTCAAAGGCAGCAGCTTCCTAAGCAACTCTTACCCGGATTGTATAAGACTTGGCAGCGGACATTAGGCATGAAGATATAGCAGCGTATAAGATATGGCAGCGTATATGATATAGCAGCGTATATGATGTGGCAGCGTATATGATATAGCAGCGTATATGATATGACAGCGTATATGATATGACAGCGTATATGATATAGCAGGAAGCATGAAAACAGCTTTTTAAACCGTGCAATGACGCAGAAATCATTGATATGTTGAGAAGGAATTATGACCAATGGAAGAGAGCTTCATGAGATTTAACTGCCAACTATGTTGTGTTTTGGCTGGTGTGCTAATGTTGAACTTCCATATTTGTGAGCTATTCCTTTGGAAAAATTGATAATAATTACTGATCTAGCTCTTGAAGGCTAGTCATTTCCTACCCAGGCATATTTTGTAATAGTTGTGGTATTATTGGAGGTCAGGGTGAAGGAAACGCATTAGTTGGTGTTGTGTTGTTAACAAACAAGATGAGAAGAAATGATTGAGTGCGAGACAAGTCCTTGTTAGTTCATTTACATCATATATAAACAACAACAAAAAATGCCTTAATGTAAAACAAGAACACTCAAAGAAAATAACTTGTTCTGGCAGAAACCCAGGCTGACAACTAAAAAATTAGCCATGACTTTCAAGTCTTCGAAAACCGCTCAATCGGTTAGACAAATGAGTAGCGTAGCCGTGTGACCACAGCTCATCCAAAATCGCCACAGTCCTATTGTTCTCTCACAATCAGGCGCATGGCCTTTGGCTCACAAACGAGTCCTCAAGCCCACCAGCCGCCTTCGTAATCGCATTCCTCTCAGCTGCTAAAAGGCCAAACACAGAAACTGCGTGCTGGAAGCCTGTGACCACAGGAAGCAGTGGACTGAGACCAGGTGAGGCTTTGCTTAGATAACGCTGTAACTATCTTTGTCAATGGATATCAAAGGAAGCCTCATACCAAAAACAAATGCTTATCTCTGCCAGATAAGAGCAAACAATGGCATCCTCTGTGTGAGAAATGACTGACTGAACCTTGTCAAATGTTCAACGCCACATGACGTAGTGTAATGTCACGAATACGCATGTGTCAAGTATTTCAGGCAAATGAATTCGACAAAAATAAATGCATTGGATGTTGGGTGACATTTTAAATGCCAATAGATAACCTTTGCATCTCAGCGTTAGAATCCTAGCACACAATCACTTGTAGAGAGGTGTCAATATAATACATACCCCGCTGTTGTTCCATCCATGCATTTAGCATTGCTATCACCTGGCAGCATTACTCGTTGGAGTTCTGTTATACCTCGAACATCTACTCCACATTTATTTAACGCCAACGCTAGACGACTGATCGTTGACAAAAGCACATCCGTATTACCAATTGACGCAATTTTTTCCACATTCAGTTCAATTTCCTCGACACCGCTCTCGATACTCCCTTCGCTACACAATACACTTGCGAGCATAGCAAACAGTAGCATTTGCTGAAAGTGTCCTTCCATCATATTGTATGTACACCTCGGGTTCTACAAAAGATAACGCTGAATGAGGACTTATAATTGTCAATACCCTATTAATAACCAGAAGGTTTCTGCGTAATAATCTAGTCAGTCGATTTATTACAAGAGAGGTGAACAGTTATTAATCCTCACTTGTCATTTGTCACCAGTCTCACCTCCAGTTATATCCGAACCTCGCTATTATTCGTCCCCTTCAATAATTATTATAGCTTATTTATTCTAAAAGGATATTGACAGAGAGGTTGTTCCTTTCTCATAGTACGGCGTGTCCCCAAATCGCTGTTTGTGATGTTGTTTCCTCGCTAAGATATATTAAAACTTCGAAACATTCCATTACTTTGCATTTATATCAATCCCGCTGAAATGATATATGTAAGTTCGGTTTACAAAGAATTGTATCACATCATTATGCTAATTTAAATATTAAACCAGAAATCTGGTCTAAGATATGTTACCTCATTAAACAAAGCAGTTAAAATTCTTTGCATTCTGGTATGCTATAAGCGACTAGAGCTAATCTGTTAAACACCCAATTATTGAATAACGGCGCAGTCTTTAATTTGATAGAGTACGACAATGTTTCACATTTGTGAATATAATTAAAAACCTCTACTTTTAGCCTGAGAGAACAAGTTTAATCTAAAAAGCTTCAAACCATAGATTATTACAACAGATAATTTTCTAGCTCGCTGAAAGAAAACTCAGGTGAGCATATTGCTAAAGGACTGCATATCAACTGATGAAGCTCAAGTGAATATTTAAGTAAAAAGTGAACTTTTACAATAGTGAGAAAATGCGGTGAGTGAGATAATAAAGGAATGGCATCGTTTATTCATGAAAGAGCTGCCAATAGTCTAAAGCATCTGACGTGTGAACATTGAACAGTAGGACAGAGTTCGATTTCCAGAAAAACCTATGGCGGTGTAGGGAAGGGCACGCTACCTCAAACTACTCTCTCAATCAAATAAATTTTTTCCTGAATTCTGACAGGCATCTAGAGTTCATTAAGAAAACTCAGTGAACTACGGTATAAAAAGAATTTAAAAATTCAACGCTAAATGATTCTGTTTGTTTAGATTATTGGGTCTCCAACTTACACAAGTAATAAACTACTATGAAAACTAGAAGCTTACACGCTAAAGATTTTAGTCAAGGAGGAGTTGGCCTGCTGAGAATGGTGCAAGCAGAAATAATCTAAGTTTTGGTTGGTAAAATTGTAGTTAACCCTCTAGAATCACAAGCAAGTATTGCTGAACCAATATTTTGCAAATACATGTTTTTCAAAAATGTCTTTTTTAGGAACAACAATAAACAGTTTATAGCTATTTATTAGTCTTTTGGCAATGATTCAGACTTCACCATTTAAACCATGAAAGAGCTCATGAACCACAAAACAATAATTTACTTTTAAACTGGGTGGGAGAAGTATTACACTTCTAACCATAATACAGCAAACCTGGTAAACAAATCTATCACCATAGAAATATTCCAACCCTAATAAGTAATGATAGTGAATAACAAAACTGGAATGCAACAATAAATCTTGCAGAGAGCATTTGTGCGCAAATTAATGTAAAGTTCTTACCAATGGGGCAGCGAATATATCTAGCAAGAATTCTGTTGCTCTCAGCGCATATCCTTGCATGGAGATACGAAATAAAGCTATATGGAGAGTGTATATGCAAATGGCAAACGTCCAACTGGTTCCTAGAAATCCTAAGTGTGTGATTTGCAGTACATTTCCACAGCGGTGCGTGTTAAACAATGAGCTGAGATGAGGCTCTCTATTAAAATGCTATAGGCGCAGGGGGCTGAACCCTTCGGGGAAGCTGATTGGCTCGCTCGAGATCAAAGGAATAGAATTCTTGTGATAATACCGCTGCGGTGAGGAGGCTAAGTGCCAAGCTGGTAGTCAACACGTGTGAGCCCCCAACTCTCACTTCGACACTGTGGCGATATCACAGTCTAAATAACTAATTTGAGTTAATCCTGAATAAAAGCAATGCAAATCGATGGCGTACTCGGGTATCTGTAAACAAGGGAAGCACTTAGACCGAGTTCATAAGTCCGTACAACACCAGAGTTCATGCTAGATTTTGCAACAACAAAAATGTAACAAGAGTAGAAGGCGAGATCATAACAGGAGTAACGTTGCAAGATATTAAAAATGCTAGGCTATGATAAACTCCTATAACGTATCGAGCCGTATGTACTGGGAGTTGTCTCTCTAATGAATGCCAGTGAGTTATCGAAGCTATGTAATCATTTCATGAGCAATTCATCAACTTGAAATATGACTTTAAATGTATGAATATCTAACAGATGCACATAGTATACTTAAAATAAATGATTGTTACAAAAAATTTAATTGTAGTGGAAAGATAGTCAACTACAGTAGAGAATAGAAAGAACTCAAATATAATTGAGCAAGTTATTTTTTGCAGGTTAGACTGTGTACCTAAGCTTTACAAACTTAACAAATTTCAGCAAAAAAGAAACAAATATGTTATAATAAATACATTAAAATAAATACGTCATAATAAGAGGAACAGAAATGAACAATATAAAATGATTTGGCTTAAAAATGTAACGCTTATGATATTAGGTATAATCGGATTTTTAAAAAAAATATAAAAAGCTCGTGTAAATCTGTAAACTATAACAAAAGGGATTTAGGTCAATCTTTTAGCTGCTCCATAGTACTTTGGCACTGCAAATGTTGCACAATCATGCAACGTGATATCACGGTCAAACATGTATGATTTACTCAAAGGCACTGCGTGAAGAATGGAGCTATGGCTAAGCGATTACCAATGATCAGATTAATGGGTGGAGTGGGTGGATGAGAGAATAGAAGTTGAGGGGTATGTGGGTAGGGGCAGTTCTGTGAAAATCTAAAATATACAAAAGCTTGTCATGTATAGACGATGAAACGCAAACGCATTTTCTTTTACCAATTCAACAAAACAAATTTAGAATGCTATCAGATGCTGCCAATGATTTGGAGCTAAATTTTTCTTGACCATGACCTTCCTTTAGACTGATCAACATAAGGAAATGATTCATCATATATGTTCTTGATAAACTATTCAATAGTACTCAAAATTATTTTAGTAGAAAATAGCAAACCATATCTACTGTTGGTTAACATACACTTAGATTGCTCCTTATTGGCTAGCACACAACCAGATGGTTTCCTATCAGTTAACATACAACTAGATGGCCTTTTATTGTCTAGCACACAACCAGATGTTTTCCTATTGGTTAACATACAACTAGATGGCTACCTATTGGTTAACATACAACTAGATGGCTCCCTATTGGCTGATTGTCGGTTGACAGACTCTAGCTGTTAGTTAAACTATTAGTTACTAAAACATGGCAAAGTTAACCAATGGCTTTCCTAAATCACTTCGGTGACAAGACACCGTTACACTATGAGTTTTTCTGAGACAGATTACAAAAATATTCAAGATCTTAATCATACCAAGTAATAAACATGTTTACTATGATTTCAATTAACTGGCCGAACTGGTTTTACTCTGCTTTTGCCAGAATTAACACTTTGCAGTAAAACGGATGACCACTTCAGCATGCTAATTTCTCAACATATGATAAACAACTTGATCAAATATTCTGCTCTAATCAAGCAGTAGTATTTAACATTCAACTTTCAAAGTATTCAAAGACACTCCAGTTTTTTAGGAGGAGATGAGGAAACTGGTAAAAACTGAAATTTAAAAAAAATTAAAATTTAGAAAGAACATAAACCAAGTTAGCCTAGACATTGGTAGACAAGTAGACATGCCTAAACATTGGTAGACAAGTAGACATGCCTAGACATTGGTAGACAAGTAGACAGGCTTAGACATTGGTAGATAGGCCTAGACATTGGTAGAAAAGTAGACAGGCCTAGACATTGGTAGACAAGTAGACAGGCCTATACATTGGTAGACAAGTAGACAGGCCTAAACATTGGTAGACAAGTAGACAGGCCTAGACATTGGTAGACAAGTAGACAGGCCTAGACATTGCATACTCTGTGTACCCTTTTTTTAATCTCGCAGTCTATTCACTATTCCACTATTGGAAAAACCTGGAAGTTTTTCCCAAACTTCCATGGTTTCTCTAGTAAAGTAATGGTAGAAACTAGAGCTGCACAACGATTATAGATATTAATCGCGATTAATAACTGATCTGAACCAGTTAATCTTTGATTAATCTTAGAATTAATCTAGCAAAAACCTGCATATTCAAAAACAAATAATACAGCTACATATAAATTAATTATATTTGAGACAATTATTGTTAACAGGAGTACATGTTATGTACAATGTACATAAGTTACCATGTATTAATTATTATGAGTACGAAAATAGGACATGGACGTCTCTAATTAAGCCAGCCAAAAGTTGAGGCAGAACAGTTAGTTCACATTGTCCGAATGAAGAGACAGGAGACAGTAGTGGCGTTAGTCAGCAGTAGTAGTTATTGTCTGCGACCGCTGGTGATGAATTCTGAGCTGTATGATGAGAATTAGTTAAATGACATCTTAATGATGATGTGCTGTGGTGGTAGACAAATTCTTTCTGGCATATACAGGTATTGCACTTCACTTTCTTGTTTATGCTTCCAACAACGTCTTTAAATGCGCTACCTAGTATGGAGAACATTTTTCTGCTTTCATGTTCCAATAAAGTGTCAATCTTATTATACTATTATTCTAAAGCTAAATATGATCGTGATTTTTTTGAAAAACCAAAATACATGTATAGTTTACCTAAAAAAGTGTTTAAATATAAAAAAATAGACTGTAAGATTTTAAATAATACTGAAATCGCTGTTGTAGCTATTACCTAGAAACATGTTGAACAACTAACAACATGTCCGCTTGCAACTAGATCGGCTCGGCACTTTTTTGTTGTATAAACAAGTTTTACTTATTGACTCACTTAGTATTTTCATAGTTGAGTGCAAAATAATTGTGGTTGTATTTAATTGGTAAAAAAGTGTTGCTTGTCATAAACCACCTCGGTTGCATTTTATTTGAAGATTAATTGGCTCAACTCAGTTAATCGTGTATTTGTATTGATTGCGTTAATCGGTTAATTAAAGCGATCATTGTACAGCTCTAGTAGAAACTATTATTTATTCATTTCCATCACTTGACTAATTTGGTTATTATATACATAGTTTCACAAAATACACTGGTTTAATAATATATATTATTATTGACGTTATATATATTATTATTTATGCTTTATATGATTAAGATTTGTGCTATCTATATATTATTATTTGCGCTATACATATCACTACGTAGGTTATATGCCTACACATTACTATTACTTATGCTATACATTATTATTATTCATGCTATATATTACTATTATTCATGCATTGTTATTCACGCTAATTATATTGTTATTTAGATCGTTATTGGTTATTTATGTATTATTATTTATGCTACATATAACATTATTATTCATGCTACATATAACATTATTATTATTTATGCTGTACATAATTATCTGAAGTATTTTCTGGGAGGTTCATACGGTTGTCGAACGAATTACGCTAATTACAGTGTGGTCATATAGGAATATTTGCTCCAACTTACGACAGTTTTGACATATGAAGCAGCATGTGGAGTGTAGTAACTTGGTATTTAGAGGTTTGACTAATTTAAAAATAATTTTACCATTCATACAGAGCTATTTAAATATTTTGCTGTATCTAAAGACCAAAGATTTGTCCTACATTAACATAAAAGTGTTTAAGATATTGTGTAGCAGTATTGCTATGCACACTGAACCAACTGACACCCTAATTATATAAACCTTTAGAGTGCAGACAACTCCAACAAAAAAGATCTATATAGCAACTGTTTTAAAAAAAATTAGTATAAAAAACATTACTCTACCCATATATAAATGTATACCAAACAGGAGCTCATGTAAGTTTAGGCTGAGCAAGCGCAGGAGCACAGAGTTCGCAGCTCTATTTTAAAAATACCTGCACTCTAGCCTTTCTTCCAGGGGCCTTTCTTCCAGGGGCTTTTTTTCCAGGGTCACATCCCAGACTTGCAAGTCTCAATTGTCTGATGCAGTCGTGTCTGTTTGAAGAATGACAACTTCGACCAATAGGTAACTTTCGTGACAGATGACACGAGGAACGCGTGTGCTTGTGTATTGTACTGTAATTTTTTTGTTATTATCACTGCAACTAATATTATTGCAGATAAAACCATATTTACTCTCTCATGTATACCGTATCAGCTGAATGTCTGGCATTGCAAGACTGGGTAGTAAAAAGATTTTTCACAAAAATTATATCTTTAATCGGTACTTCCCATTCTAGTTTTTAAATGAAAGTGTTTGTCTACTTTAATGTTTGCTATCAGTTTAATTAAGTTTATACTAAATCTATATACAGTAGATGCTCCTATAACAATATGTACCGCCTATAACAATATGTACTTCCTATAACAATATGTACCTCCTATAACAATATATACCTCCTATAACAATATGTACCTCCTATAACAATATGTACCTCCTATAACAATATGTACCTCCTATAACAATATGTACCGCCTATAACAATATGTACCTCCTATAACAATATGTACCTCCTATAACAATATGTACTTCCTATAACAATATGTACCTCCTATAACAATATGTACCTCCTATAACAATATGTACCTCCTATAATGTAAATTCCAAATGACGTAAAGAATTCATGTGAGGTTTTTGCTTCGTACAACGTAACAAATTCCATATAACGTAGTGACGAGTTTTCAAATTCGATTTGAATGTTTATTTACTTCGCCGCACTTGCGAGAGAAAAACGACGTGGGTATTGTGTTATATTTAATATATATACAACTTTCGCAACATTCTAGTTCATCGTGATAAATCGTCATGCGTGTCGACAAAACAAAGAATAGGGTAGTTGCTCAATTATTCACAAATACAAAGGCGATCGATTGGTGCAGGTGATACAGCGTCGGTCTACCAATCTGAATGTCACGAGTTGGAGTAACGTCGAAAGTTCTCTTGTATCCTGACCTTGACCCCCCTAGATACGGATAGCCAAAGAATAGGTAACACATATAGCCTACCGCTTTTTTATAGCAAAAATATTTTGCTGTTTTGCTTTATTGTAGATGTATAAAATATTTGCTATTAGCTTTACTTTGCTGTTTAGAAAAAACAAACAAATCGTTGTAAATGAACGTCAAAGATATGCGCTACCCATCAACTTATAGTAAACATTATTACAATCATGGTCTATAAAACCAGTGAGATTGATCAGAAGAATGAGAAAAGTTGTTGATGAGAACGAGTAAAACTGCAATTACGGTACAAATTAAAAAAAATTAAAAATTTTAATTTTTAAAAGCCCACAAATTAAAAGTGTTAAGTCAAGTTTTCTCTAGTTACATGGCCAAAGGGGAGAGTTTGGAAAGACCTTGGAACGGATTAGGCAATTTACACGCATTTTACTGTTCTCATGAAGTAAAATCCCTATAACGTAAACGTTCCTGGAACAGATTATTTACGTTGTAGGAGCGCCTACTGTATATAAATCTCAAAGTTGGCCTGCCTGTCCTGGGTATGTCCATTAAAATTTGATTTAAAATAAAATCTTAGAATGAAGAACTCGCATCGAAGATTTGATGTCGAAACCTCCTGTTCACCAGACAAATAAATGCCTTACCAACTTAGATGGACCAACCTTACCAACAAATTGATGGATTCATGGGGCAATATATCATATGTGGGTAAAAATACACTACCACTACACAATGTGATTCTATGTATTAGTAAGAGCTTGCTTAAATTAGCCATTGGCAATGTGCCAGGCAAATGGCATTGTTTATAAGCTGAGTTTACAAGTGTGGCATTGCTACTACTGTTTATAAGCTGAATTTTAATACTCGTGCAATGCCGGCATTCCGCCAGTCCACATGTATTTATAACCTTTTTCGGAAAGCTGAGGCATGCGTATTTCAACCAATCGCCATTTAAGATTGGCAGATAGACTAAGTAAGCCTATGTCCACAATTATTCCATAGTATGGCATTGTAGCACGATTAGCGCGCCTGTCTGCAAAACAAATGTTCCTGAGTTAAAGTTCAGGGTGTAGCAGTTTTTTCGAGCATATCTCATAGCTGAACATATGTCAAGTAAACTGACAAACGTTAAGCTTTATATACTGTATATATGGTAGATATGCGCATTGTACCATGTTGTAGCCTAGGAGCATGTGTGGAAAACAATATAGACTGTGTGATGCACAGTACAGTACTCAATTTCCAAATTCCGTACTTTTTCAATGCCCAGTGATGGCCTAGGCTGTATTAGTTTGAACAAACGATGGTCGACTGTACTAGTTGTTAAGGTCGACTACTAGTTGTCATTATTACTCTCAGTCTGCTGATATCTGCGCCGGTTGCACCCGACTACCAGCGAAATGATAACGATGACCGACAAAAAACATCCTTAACATTTTCATCTCTTAGATAGCTAAACCATTTGCAACATACATGTAATTGTTAAAAGGAGACGTTAATCTTAAAGCAATATTCAGTTAAGTTTGTTTAGAACGGCTATGAACCGTTAGAGTACAGACCCAACAGTATTTATTGAAAAAAACATGTGGACAGCTACCAATAAAGCTGCCATTAACTTTAATACATCAGTGTTCTTAGCAAAGAGATTTAATGAAATCTACTTTTAGAAATTTGAAGATGTTTTCACTTTTTAAATTACAATAACAATTGCGATTTCAAATCGACTGTTCAAGATTCTTTTAAAACAAGAAAAAAGTGAATTATTTGGTTTTAAGTAAAACTATTATAATATGGGTAAAACAGTTGAGGCACTACAGAACGAACAGCTGTAATTTTTATCTCGTGCATTTAGTACCATCGTTATTAGCAATTATTGTCATTATAAATAGCCACAAACACATTAGAGGTTATCATGCTTTTTTTTTAAATTGAACCTAGTTCCTCACGTCTGTAATCCCATAGACACTAATAGATTTATAATGAATCGTAAAAGTAACGAATATAAGCACTTTTTTGTTTGAACTGTTGTAACAATTTTTTCACATATTCACCCCAATCGTTAGTGTACTATTTCACATCCATGATAACAAATTAGAGACATTCTCTGCTTAAAAATGTGTCAGGCTAAATTTTGGGCACTTGAAAAATAATTAATTGCTACTCACATGAACGATCCAATAGATCAATAAGCTTGAAAAAGATCATAGTTTGCCCTCTGACAAGGTGAAGTTACTCTATGAATATGATGTCATGTTGTAGCTCTATATACAAGCGTTGCTTCACACACAGTTCGTGTACTTAAAGGGTTGGCTACTGAGCAACTGATAGTTAGTAATAACTAACAACATAAAATATGCTTATCACTCTCATATAAATATTATCATCGACTGGGTGATGCTTTAGTTCAGCGAGTGATTATTCAAAATGGTTTAAATTAATTGGTTTATTATTATTCAAAGAGCAGACAATATTACTATTAATTGGTTTACATAATTATGCATGCAAGTTGGTAAGGTGAAATCCCGGACTGTGAATTAATTTTAATATGACTGGCTGGATGTGCAAACTTCTCACTTAATTATTATTTTAAAACTTATAGGCACCAAAATTCATCAAAAAATGTGGCTTTGGCAGTAATTAAGACTATGATTTTATTCATATACATGACAGCCAATGGAAACTGACAGACAGCTTAATCTGGCATCACCAAAAGGTATGCTGTACCTAGATTACTGGACATCAAATAGATCAGCCCGACTATAACCTTTGATCTATCGGCAGCATAGGTCAAATGCTGTTGTATTTAATATAGAAGTACAGACAAAATGCTTTGCGATCAAAATATGTTGATTATGGCTAACCATAGATTAACACTTCATTCCGGTATATAAACTATGGCTGTGAAGAACATAGAGCAAGTTTTAGCCGTACATATTCTTGTCGACTTTCCTCCGGTGATGAATCTGGTGATAAAATCAACATCTTGTGGCTTGCCTTATATGGAAATGCACCAAATGACTCTTAACTAGAGATGCGAGACACGACACGCAAGCCAAGCGATAAAGCTTTCAAATGACCAAACAGGTTGCCAACCAAAACATCATGTAATTGGTAGTCTCACAGAGAGTGGACAGCGAACAAACATGACTTATGACCTATGAACACGGCGAGTGGCAGCTAAATGTATACGACATAAATATTCATTTTTATATATATAATTACATGAAATCACAAAGCCGATATGATCAACATTTTTTGCTGGCGAGTCTAAATAAGATAGATGTAGTTACGATAAAAAAAGTTAAGCAAAAATGTAAGCGACTATTGTTTCCTTGAGAGCAAAATTTAAATCATTTTAATTGGTCGAAAAACTTTGTCCTCGCCCTATGGCAGGAGTCGTGTGGCTTAATAGGATGAGGGTGTCAATTTAAGTAATAATGCCTTCTTACCCTGATTAATGGGAGACCTTTTATATAAGCTGCCAGGAATAACTTTTAAGAAGTTTATGCTTATTTCAAAAAAAGGTTCTATAAATAGACATGAAATTAAAACTCCTCGTCATCAAACTATCAGATATTTTATTAAGAACTTGTTACAAAAAATTGCGAATATATGCAAACATTTAACATCACTTAAACAATCTTTGAGTATTCCGTTGCAAAAGGTATGAGCAACAAAACCATACAATATTAACATTAAAACAATAATACTGCATGTCCAAAATTCTTATACCAGAAAGCTCGATAGATAGGAAAAAAATTACAAAAAATGTATCAAAAAATAAAACAAACTCTGCAGTAAATAAACAAGCAAATGTTGGCAGAATTTGAAAACATCAAATTAGCTTTGAGGTTTGACAGCCTCTTGAAGTCTACAATATAAGATATTAAAAATCTGTCATATTAAAACGATACAGTAGTTATCGTGTATCATGTGGAAAATGTGAAGCACCTTAATTACATAACCATGAATAGTAGAAATCTAATTAATTATAACTAATATAACCAGCACTGCAATCAACGTGTTTTCTCCTGGTACTAACAGGACTACAATACCTACACTTACAGTCACGGGTTGGTCAGTGGTTACAGTTAGTTAGTGGTTACAGCGAGTCAGTGACTACAGTTAGTCAGTGGTTACAGTTAATCAGTGGTTACAGTTAGTCAGTGGTTACAGTTAGTGGTTACAGTTAGTCAGTGGTTACAGTTAGTGGTTACAGTTAGTCAGTGGCTACAGTTAGTCAGTGGTTACAGTTAGTCAGTGATTACAGTGAATCAGTGGTTACAGTTCATCAGAGGTTACAGTTCATCAGTGGTTACAGTTAGTCAGTGGTTACAGTTAGTCAGTGGTTACAGTTAGTCAGTGGTTATAGTTAGTCAGTGGTTACAGTGAGTCAGTGGTTACAGTTAGTCAGTGGTTACAGTTCGTCAGTGGTTACAGTTAGTCAGTGGTTACAGTTAGTCAGTGGTTACAGTTAGTCAGTGGTTACAGTTAGTCAGTGGTTACAGTTAGTCAGTGGTTACAGTTAGTCAGTAGTTACAGTTCATCAGTGGTTACAGTTCATCAGTGGTTACAGTTCATCAGTTGTTACAGTTAGTGGTTGCAGCTAATCAGTGGTTACAGCTAGTCAATGGTTACAGTTAGTCAGTGGTTACAGTTAGTTACTGGTTACAGTTAGTCAGTGGTTACAGTTTGTCAAAGGCTACAGTTATTCAGTGGTTACAGTTAGTTACTGGTTACAGCTAGTCAGTGGTTACAGTTAGTCAAAGGCTACAGTTATTCAGTGGTTACAGTTAGTTACTGGTTACAGCTAGTCAGTGGTTACAGTTAGTCAAAGGTTACAGTTAGTCACTGGTTACAGCTAGTCAGCGGTTACAGTTAGTGAATGTTTACATACAGAGAATATTCCACTTATTCATTACATAAAATAGTTTCTGTAGACATTTGAAATGTTGAAAACATTAATTTCACAAATTATTTATCCTTAAACTTCTTAGCCATAAAAGGAAAAGTTGCACACCAAAAAACTAGCTTTGAAGGCATGAAAAACAACCAGATATTTCAATGAATGACGCAGAGCCACTCTTGACAACTTAATAACAAGTGCTGTTACCTAATACAGTATACCATAGACAAGCATAAATTAAAGACTGCCATATATATATACATACATGTATATACATTAGCAATAATTTTATTTTAAACAAATCATTTTTTCAAATAATTTAGAAAAAATAAAAGAATCACAAAAAATGCAACAGCTAGTCAATAAAGTCAAATAAATGGTTCGACATATAGCATTTAAAATACCTTTCTCTATTAATAGAAAGGATATTAGGTAGGATATCGTTTAAGCAGCTGGCAGTGATGTTTTCGCAATAATTTTAGAGATTGTATGCAATTTGTTCATACCACCAAAAGGATAAGAAAGATTAAAAACTATTTCTGCATAATAATTAAAATTAGCCGATTCACCGTTAACATTTAGTAGACGGTATCCGCCATTGCAACTCACACCTACCTATAATTTTACTCTTTTTCAAGTAAATATAATGTATTTGTTTCAATTTTCTGTATACTGGCTAAATGTTAACAAGTTTCAATAAGCCTTTTAGGTGATGGACTTAGATGAATTACAGTGTATGTTTTTAGAAAAATACTTGTCTTAACGATTTTAATATAATATATTTAACAAATATTGGAAAAAAACTAACTTCAAATATAGTGGTTGGACTGTATCGGTCACCCAGCGCCATTTTATAACAAAACGTGCAATTTGTCTTTTATGGAAAGATTATGTATTGCTAGAGCTATGAAACTGAGACAAAGATAAAAATAAAACAATGGTCCAAGTTTTATGATAAAAATGATGGATGACATTGTGATGCCAAGAATTAGTTGGCAACCCTTTTAACAAGCCCGTGGAGCTGATCCGCGTTTAGGTAAAAGGCTTTGAAACCTCCGCTAAATGTTAAAACAAACCTAATTTCTATATCTAACAAATAAACAGTCATTAGAAAGATACACAAATCCTAAGTATCATGTGATAACAATTATATAATAAACAAATGCCATGACTTTAATACTAAACAGTAACAAAAATGAAAAAAACTTTAGCTTTTTGCACAAAAAATAAAAACAGGGTTGAAGAGTATGCTGAAGAAGTGCTATGATGCTGAGCAAGACAAAACTGAAATCACAGAAGAGATAGCAAGCACAAGAGTAATCAGGTCACGACATCACAGATACAGTCTGTGTTCACTGTGACGCAACAGATTTTGGCTGCTTTGAAAAACATTTGGACACAAAAGCATAGAGCATCAAAATGCACAGGCAATGCTGTATTGTTCAAACCAAGATGATTTGCGCAACAGCCAAGAATGTATAGATGTTTGATTCTAAGTGCCCGATTAATTATTTTATACAATTGTCCATTTAACACTTGTAATGTTTGATTTATCTTTATTGATACTGTTCAGAATTTTAGTTAGTCATTTTTAGTGTTTTAAATGAACTTCCTATTTATTAATTAATGTTCAGTAATTGCTATTACTTATATTTTAGAATCGCGAATATCGACTGGCATCTGCTGGCTTTATCATATAAGGAAGCCCCATCTTTGAGCAAGACCCGTTCAGAGCTAGAGGCTGTCAGAGATTATGATCTGATTATTATAGTTATACTCGAGAGTATGGAAACTATTTTATTCAATCTATGGACTAGTGCAAGTGCACGGTTGAATAGAATAAGTCAAGCAGTTCCGTGTTCAATATAGATTTAAACAAATGACAATACTCATTTGCTATAAGTAGATGCTCGCCGACGCAGCATAAGTAGATGCTCGCCGACGCAGCATAAGTAGATGCTCGCCGACGCAGCATAAGTAGATGCTCGCCGACGCAGCATAAGTAGATGCTGCGTCGCAGCATCTACTTTTTAGAGCAGACTATTTTTCTTATTAGTTTTTTTCCTTTTTGTGAAAAGTCGATTGGATTATCCGACAGAGGAAAAACCACTCAGGACATAAGTTAAGATTTACAGTTACAAAACCTGCGAAAAATCTAGGTGACAGAAAACAGAAAAATACAGCTGTCCTTCACCAGAGCGGTAAGATATCAGCCAAAAAAAGTGGAAACCTCTCACAACTACATGTATGTGGATGCAACAAATTCACAGCCAGTCCCCAATTATTGGGTTCATGCACTTTCTCATTACTAAAAACAAACAAAGAGTACCTAACAACATATTTTACGAATCGAGTTTTAGAAACAAGCTCAATTGATTGCAGTCCGACCTTTCACTAGTAACATATAGGGAATGGCAGATATCTAACAAAATTCTTCTGTTCAAGGTTTAATCATGAGTTAAACCTCAGAACACAAAACGAATAAATGCATATACTGGCAACATTAATTGACACTTCTACTGGTACCGATAGTAATGGGCCTATGGAGGCAGCTCTAAAATACTGATGACATAGAGTTTAGAAATCATTTGACTTTGGTGGTAGCTAAGTTTTGGACCCTTTCCATCCTTCTCATTTTCAGAGAAACTGTTGGATTTTACAGTATGATATTACTACTGTTCACATACAAATAAAAACTGAACCTAAAACTATTTTTTACTCCCGTATACGCTTCTCATGCGTTCATTTGAAGGCATGGTAGAACTCCCATGAAAAACCTGACTAGCAGGATTTATTTTCAAGGTAGTGTAGTGGCTTGTGCCACACACCATGCTGCTAACATGGCCAAGGTATACTTGAGGCACAGGAGCAATTTAAAAAAATTAAATGAAGAAGTACCTATTCTTTATTTCATTTTTATTTTTGGTCTGAACATACAAAAGATTTTGGTCAGCAGCATTTTTCGTGATAGCGCAGTGATACCAATTATTCAGTGATATCAGTGCAGTCAGAGATAATAGAGTCTTCATCTAATGCTCTTCCTGACATCCTTAATGAGGATCGCACTGTACGAACAAAGGAATTGAACCACTGACCTGCTATTCAGCAGTCCAGAGTGCTAACCAGTGCACCCCAGCTGATCTGTAAATGAACTAAAAGCTGAATTAACTAAACTCAAGACATCAAAAAACCAGTTTCAGAAACCAGTTTATAAAATACCAGCTTCTGAAGATACAACAACTGATGAAATGAAAAAAAGGATTTTCAACTGATTGCTTCAATCGATGAAACCAAATGGTTTATAACCGAACACTTTCGGAAAACCTGACACTTGCAGAATATAGTTGACATCTATTTTGACTTTCAATCTTTCAGGCTAAACCAAATCCAATCACTTGACATTTCGTAAAGACGAAGATCAAGTGCTGTTTAACATATAGACTAGAAGTCTTTTAGAGCATCTGACAGAAGAATTTTTGAACATATCTTATTTGCTTGGTTACCAATGTTAACTCCATACTGCTATTTACATTAAAGAAGAATGGTATCATGCAGTGGAATATTCAAATTTGGTATATATGAATGGCATCAAATGAACAGGAAGGCAAACACGGTATTGCAAGTCTGTCATCAGCTAAAACACTTGTGATCCTGCCAAATTATCTTCTTCGGCGCTGTTAATATAATTTGTTGCACATGTTCTCCCGATAATGCCATGCTGCCCAGTTTTTCATCAAGCTCTACCTGCGCTGCAGCCTTCAGATTTTTCTTTTTGGCTACTGCTCTGGTACCGTTGATTTTTTCTTGGATCAGCTTGCTGATTACTCAGATTTTAAAGTGCTTCAGCAAATTCTTTTTTTAGCATTTTTCTACACTGGTTGTTTCTAGCTATGTTTATCCAAATTGCGACAGTCATTAAGTGGCTTATGACCCAATCATTTCAGTTCCCAGAATGATGAACACTCAATCATCTTGTTGCATGTACCTCCATAGTGCTTCTTAAGCACTTTCGCTAGCTTGTCAAGTCCCCACTGTTTCATACATCTGCTTTGGCAAACCCACAAAAAATATTAACCTTGATTTTATTGCTGTTCTCTTGTAAGTAAAATAGCTCTTAAATCTATCCATCAATAGTTTCACTAACCCTCAAAAATAGGAGCGTGATTCAGAGCAACCATTTTCATCTTTGTCGCCAATTATTGTACATTAAAAAAGAGCAGCATATCAAATCTGGCACATACATGTTACAGAAAAAAGCAGCTTATATATTGGCGAACAAACTACCAAAATGAAATCTTGCAATTTCTGAGAATGCACTTTGGCAGCTATCATTTTTTATCAAAAAAAACTGCTGCACCACTAAAGCGGATTTTCATGAAACATGTAGAGTGGGACTGGAACACAACCCATCTAAAGTCTTAGGTCAATCACACTAAAGTTGCTGTATCTGCACGGGTGATGATACACGTAAGCCTATCACTTTGACTTGTGATGCGTCTAAAGAATTCTAAAATGCAGCTTGACAACAAAAAGCAAACAAGTTGGTTATGCTAGTGATGTCATGACTGAAAATTGACATAATCAAATCGAGCCGATGCTAGCTTTCTTGTTTTCTTGCAAAAAATCCAGAGTGCTTCAAATTTTAGAGCAAACACCATAAGGATTTCATAATTTGAAATCCTCAGGTCAATGTTGATATGAACCACATCCTATTGGTATCAATCACGGAGCAGGCTTTTTCAACTGCTTATTTTGGTTGCTGACGCATGACACAAAATGTACAATTCTATGATCTTACTTTGGCCAATTAGAAGAGCAGACATGCTCAATGCCAAATAGCCAACATTTTACTGACAAAATTCTCATTTTTATGTACTTGAAGGGAATAATTGTAATCTACTATCTTTTGTGAACAGAACTCCAGGCACACCAAGAGCCAATGAGACCAACATCAGTTGGTCCCATTGTCCCCAACTGTTGCCCTGGTATAACGCTGAACGAACAAAATCATAGAGCTCTTAATGAGATTCTCAAACATTATTTTTCTCTCTGAAATATAATTGAGACTGATGAAATAATGCAGTGATATGCACATAGGCTTATGTATTGAACCAATATGTATTTTATTATTGAAACCACCACCAGAAACTGATATTTGTCAAAAAGCATGTAGCCATCAGCTGAGAATACCAGTGGGTAATTATTCTTTGTAGAGTCAACTACTTGAAGATATAGCCATAAACCTTTTGAGTGGCACAACAAATCCTGCCTTGTGACAGTTGGCTTGATCTAAAATTGGATCTATGTGGACATCTGAAGAACAAAGTGAAAGGTTACTTTTTTCGATTTGAATATCTTGTGCAAATCATTCTTAACAATAGACCTTGTTTATCCAAATAGATCAATGAATTCACACATCTAACAAATAATAGTCAATAAAATTAATTGGCTGAAAGGGCGGCTTAAATTATTAGGAATGTAACAAAAAAGACTTTTAATGACGGGGGACAAACACAGATGATGCACCCACGCGTTATGACACCCCTGTTAAGAAAAACCTTTTGTAAAGCTTAATTACTATATCTGAGGTCAAAGCCAATTCTCCTCACATGGAAAACTATATTGCCTCCGTGGGAAGAGCCTCAACATTATCTTTCCATTCGGTCAGGCAAAGACGGTATGTATCATCAACAGACCAGTATTGTTGTATTTAAAGTTTTGATGGACAGCTTCTGGTGGAACAGTAACCTTTTTTTATACATACACATTTCTATGCAAGAATTGCTATTATCAATTCTACATGTTCAGGATTTTCCTTTCGTTTTCTCAGTTTGTATCAATTGTATCATTACCGGATCATCTTTTATTGTAATCATAGCAAAACAGACTTAATTTAGCTATTACTTGCTAATTATTTCACATTTACATCTAAACCTTTTTTATAATCGTTTTATTTTTCTTTATTTTCTACCATTTATTTGACCTAGGAAACACCACGAGAATCTATTGGTTAATCAAAATGTAAAGATTTGTATACTTTCAAAACAATTGTAGATTTATCCTGTACAAATATACTCTTGCGCTCATAGAATCATTTAGTTGACAAAAAGATGATTTCATCTGTTTGCATGGTTATTCATTTCGGCATAAACACACTTGTGTGGTGATCAAACCAGTTTCCTGTTGTTTACACTAAAACTGTTTTGCTGACCTCGAGCTTGTTGTTGCTGACCTCGAGTTTGTTGTTGCTGACCTCATTACTGTTGCGTTTCTTCAGGGTAGCCCATACTGTCATTGAACCGGAGTATAGTTCCATGTCTGGTGGGACCAATAAGAAAGTAATAGCTAAATATCTTTGTTTTTTTGCCTTATACATTTTACCTGCACTCACCCTAGTCAGTCTAACTTTGCTCACCATTAAAAAAAGGATATGTTCTTACAAACTTCATTTAACATTTTTATACACTATTATATTTATCAAGTATTTTCAATAAAGTGCTAGAAAGAAGGCAAAAGGTATGTGTATTTTATTTTTTCTGCCTTTTGTTTACAAACTAGTGATCATTGAACTGGGCTAGCTTTGAATGTTTTCAGAATATCAACTGCTTGATTGATGTAATTTGCTTGAAGAATGCCTGTGTAATGTCTTAACTTGATCGCTTATTATAATCAATTACTTGTGACCTAATATTGCTGTTTATATTTAGTACTTAGAGCATTTTTATGTTTTCAGAATTCGCGGTGTTGGTGCTGGTCATTGTAATAAAGAAATAATCATGTCAAAAGTTCTAGCAATTTCAAAGGTTTAAAACAAAATTGCTAAACAAAAGAATACAGTATCAGTGAATGTTCAAAACGACTGATACCTAGACAACTCCCAGCCTTAAATCAAAACCTGCTGAAAACAGAAAGGTTCTACTCAACGTTGATTTTCAAAAAAGGCAAAAGAAGCACGGCTCTCAGCAAAGTCATATTAGCTACCTATAAGATAGTGACACCAGTTAAATGTAATATGACAAAGATATGTAAAACTCTGCCACGTTATTGCTCAAAGTCACTCCGACAAGTGTTGTAATTCGTAAAATGCCTTTAGATACTGATAAGCGTGCGTCACTGTTTTCCGTACTTGTGCCATTGCTACAAAGATTTGTTTTTATACAAGACAATATCTGTTCTGATATAAACAATTGGGAGTTTGAACCCTTGTAATGAACCACCTAGCTTTAATCTTTGGCATTTGCATGCAAACACATAACACAGTACCCAGAATGTTGTGAATTTAGATGTACCAATACTTTACAAAATATTTGGACACTCATTAACCCAGCATGGCAAAATTTGATAATAGCGAAGGAATTCAATTTTGACTTAACACACTGGACAAAATGGTTTACCCACAAAAACCGCTACAGTGCAGTATAGAAACTCCATGAGGAGCACAATCGGAAATTGAGTCTTTCTTGCCTAAAAAACAAAAGTGAAAGCATTTTCAACGGATTAAGCCTGTCTGAAGATGACGCCAAAAGCTACAAAGAAGCTACTAGTGATTTTCAGAATAATTTCATCTAATATAGCATATATGAAATATTATATATGAATTATCTATGAAAGACCCAGGCTGTTCAGACCCAATCGGCAACCAGGAGAAACAGTTGGACAATAGGTTTGTGTGGTCAATGACAAAGCAAAGATGTTAGTGTTCTGATGACGTTAGATCAGATGAGAGAATGAAAAGTAGTTGGCACCCTCGACCCTAACTGCAGCCATAACATGCAAAGAATGAATGTAGATCAGTTGACTGAAGGAGTTGCCATTAATCGAGCTATACAATCAAAGGAAGTGGATAAGCGTATCAAAGAGTTAGTTAAAAGCTGTCGGCCTGTTGCGAACCAAGCTGATGCTGTTGATGCCATCTCTGAGGCTGAAGTACCAGCAGGCACAAGAATAACAGCATCGACTTAGCAAGTGCTAACACTTCTAAACAAAGTAATATACCATGCCGCAGATGTGGCTATTTAACCCATATAAGAGAAAAATGCACTGCCAAAGATGCGAAGTGTAAGTCCAACGAAAAAGCTAGTCGCTTTGCAAAGATGTGTAGGTCTAAACCCGAACCTAGTATTTAGCAAGTAGGAGAAACCGAAAAAGAATTTCTTGAATAGTTAATTGACAACAGTGTGGGTATATGAACAAGAATGATATTTGTTGACAAGCTTAATACTCTGGTTGAGTTCAAATTGGACATCGACATAGATGTCCCCATACTACTTAATGCCTTTTGCACACATCTAGTTTTGGACAAAACAAACAGTGTGTACGTCTAGGTAATACTAAAATTTAAGGCCATCCTTTCTACCAATAATGCTGGTCACACTGAAGCCTTGTACGTAGTGGATCAAACTAAACCCTTACTTCGTCGCAGTGCATGAGTTGAAACTAAGAGTAATATCTTGTGAATGTGATGTTGACTCCCTTTTTGATACACCTAAACTTTGTGTATTTTGTAGGGAAGTTCCTAAACCCTTTCATGGCTTAAGTAAAGTGGATCAAGAAGTAGGCATGGAGTGGTTTTATGACTACAAGCTCTTTGCCATCAGTACCCCCGGTCTATACCCTAACCCCTACTGCCAAATGTTAAACAAGTGTGGGATATGGGTTCTAAAAGTGTTGTATTCCCTATTTGTAATCCTACCGATTGGAATGCCCGCTGGCAGTTGTTCTCAAAACTGACAGAAAAGTTCCGCATCTGTGTTGATTTCCTGGAACTAAATGGTGATTTGAAAAAACATTCACTCGATTGCTTACATTGAGTGAAGCCATGCTGAACTTAGGAGTGGGATGATGTTTAATGTCCCTGATGCAACTTCGGGTTTTTATCAGATTTCTTGTTCCCCTAAAGCAAAGCTGGTAACCATGTTTCTGTCTCTATTTAGTAGGTTTATGTTTAATTGGTAGCCCGTTAAGCTTTTCTCTAGCCTGAAGTTGTATTCAAGATGACATTTCGAGTCCTTGAAGGTCTCAACAGTGTAATACAGTAGTTCACCTAGATGGTGTATGAAAATGAGTAGTCTACTGCTGAGCATGATGCAAAAGTTCGTGCTGTTTCGAGTAGGATGGGCAAAGCCAGAATGCCGGACTCTAAACATTGACAAGTGCAAAATCTCTCACAACAAAATTTCACGACCATGTGATATTTGCGTCTGGTATTTGTGCTAACCCTAAAGCTGTTTAGGGCATAAAAGGTTTTGCTACACTGAAGGGGGTTGAGGACAGTCGAAATTTTAATCAATGGCCAATCAGCTCAGTAAGTTTACTACAAAACTTGGTGAGCTTGTATAGACAGATATGCGAGTTTTGTTTCCCTGTGCTTGTGCTATTGTTACAGAGATGTGAGATATTATGTGAATATCTGCCGTTTCCTCGCTATATAAACGGGCATGAATAAGTGGTGATTAGGAGAATCTTCAGTGATGAGAGCAACGAGAGTAAACTTCGATTTTCCTCTAGACCTCCTTTGATGGGGGTAAGGGGAGGACCTCCCTAATGATCTGTAATTACCTTTTTTTTACTAAAATGTTTTCTGCCAGTCTAGTATGAACATAGAAGGCATGAAAAAGCAGTATGGAAAATTTAAAAAGGTGGTGTTGATTTAGTATAAGTTCTCAAGTGGTACGTGGTAACAAACTGAAAAGACAATGATCAGCGTTACGCGCAAAGGCCTTGGCACCAGAGCTTGTTTGTATATTGGTAATGGTCTCAATAATCTGCTCATATGCATCATTTAGACTTGGATACTTACCATGATTGAACTAGTGGATACAAGCACTAGTTCTCCGTTCTTTTAGCAAATCTAGATCTAATACTTTTCTAACTACCATTACCGAGTAATTTTTCTTTGCATTTTCAATAAACTGATAGCTTGTGACTGAATTCTTCCAAGCTTATCTATGAGCTTTACCCGGTATGGATCCCAAGCTTCCATTGCATATTCTAGTAACAGTCTACATAAGGAAAGGTATGCTACGTACTTTACTTTGGGGATGAGCTTGAAATAATACATCTTTTATCAATCCAAGCACCCTGGATGCTTGGATTTCAATATGCACATCCTGAGTAGTATCCCTACTGATATTCACATCTAAATATTTTATAGTTTTCAACTAGCTCAAAAGTGGTAATTTTCAAGCATATATTATCCAAACACTATAACATGTGATTTTACAAAATTGACCTGCATCTTCCATTTATCTGTCCGTGTATTAAGTCTATTAAGGTCATCCTGAAATTCTATGCAGTCTTGTTTCGATTTAGTATCTCGGTAAAGCAAGACATCATCGGCATAAAGCCTGATTTTTGAATGCTCGATCATATTAACTATGCCATTCATGTGTATTTTTGAATGTTCAATCATATTTAATACATGTATGTCATTTATGCATAGGACAAACAAAACTGGACTATGAACAGATCCATGAGAAACTCCAAATGTAACTGGCAACATTTCTAAAAGTTTACCATTTACCACAATCTGTTGATACCTTTTGGACAGAAAATCTTGTATCTCCAACAAAAGCTTAGGATTTACATTGTATTGAGATTGTACCTTAAGTATTTGTTTGTTATGATCTATTTTATCATACACTTTTGAGAAGTCTAAGAAGGCAGTATGTACAATCTTTTGTTGTTTCAGGACTTCTGCAAGTCATTTAAGTGACGGTGACATTTGATGGTGACGCGCTTGTTTTGAACAACACAAGATAAATGTGTTCACGTGTGTCACAGCTCATTATTAAACTTTCAAATTGCGTAATATCAGCAGGATTGTCCAACAATTTGCTCGGGTATTTACAGGAAATGCGTGATGGTACTCCAAATAGAGTTGGCCTATCTGCTGCCAATAAAAATGCTATTATTGTCTCAATTGGTTCTATCTTAGGGAAACACTTCATATTCCAGTTGCTGATATATCTATATAAATGTTGATGTGTGTGTTTCATCTTGCGCTTCGATATTGTTTCATGGCCGAACTACTGAATCTAGCCACACTTTAGATAAAATATGAGAAGTCGGAACACTATGCTGCAGGAGCCTCAACTGTACAGAATGTTAACGCTTTTACTGATGCCATCACTGCTGCTCTCATTACTACAGATAGACAATGTAATAGTTATGTGGCCTCAATGAAGGACATGTTCACAAACATAGTTTGCCTAGTAGCTTATGTATTCAGAACACATGGGCACCACTATATGGACGGCTATGATGTGGTCTATGATCGTGTTTGGAGCAAACTTTGCCCAAAGAAAGCAAGCGGTATGCTAAAAGCTAAATGAACACAAATAGCCACCATAGTGGTACATGCAATTGCACTAATTACTTTAGATGTTTTCTAGCAATATTTAGCAGTGCATGGAAAATGTGCTGCAACTTTCGCAACTAAATTACACTTGCTAGCAGATGGAACAGCAGCTGTGTTTGCATCGCGTGATAGCCTAGATTATTCCAAGAATCTAGTTGTGCAGGGCAATATGGTGAGTTGAGCAGAAATGACTGGACTTATGACAAGGCTCAATGCTGTGATACATGAATGCACTGAAGAAAGATTGAGATATTCAGTTAATGCCCAATTATATGGACTAAATTCCGAAAGATTAGGCTTGGAGCCATTCCAATTGTATGTGCCATGGTCTTCGATGTTTATAGATTGATTTCAAAGAATAGCAATCAATCTATAAATCTACTTTTCCAATCTGAGTCACTCAAGAGAAGTGAACAAAAACCCATCACTGAAGGTTTAGCTGCATTACTTGGTCAGGCACTGAAAGAAAAATGTCGTTGACATACGTTAAAATTCCACTGTCTGAGCTCTCCCTGCACCTCCTGTGAAAGACATGGAAGAAAGTGATGCAAAATGACTAGCACATGGAACCGGGACTAGGTACACCACAAGAATGCAGGTAGAAACCAGAATTCTGATGATGAATACATCACGGCTGCAGTCGCCTATTCAGCGGTCTCCTGTTGTCAGGTCTCTGGCTGGGGCCGGTGACGCAACACCTCCTTCCGACTGAAGGCATTCGCTTTCATGTTGGTCTTTTTCTTCACCAAAGTCTCCGCATATGGCCATACTGCTGTCCTTGGACAGAGATGGTGGTAGTAGGACTGTAGCAGCAGACTTCTTCTGAAGTCTGGGGGTTTCGAGAGCCTGAAGAGTCAGCTGAAGCACGAATCTCCATGAGGAGGGGACTCTTTCATACTCTCATTTCCACGAAGCTCTCCCTGTTAGAGAGAGAATTGAAAACCTCGCTTTTCGCTTTTTCTGTCCCCATTTGGTCGAGAGCGGAGTTACAGCGAGTCGACCATATTACAATAGTCATTAAATAGTTTTTGCTGTTTTTTGACAATATTCTTTGCTCTTTTGTTAAACCATTCGGGTTCGTTTCCCTTAGGGATTCTAGGATTTATTTTACTAACAAATGGATTTAGAGCATCCATAACTATTTTTTGGAAAGTAACCCAAACAACATTTATTTCTTCAGCATTTGATATAAGCATATCTAATTCTGTTTTGAGTGATGGCGGTAGGATAGATAGAGTGATGGTGATAGGAAGAAAGATGAATGGTCAACTATTTATAGTCTCATACAGTCTTACTTGGCTTTTTTTTAGAACTACATCTGCCTAGAGAAAAACTAGCAAAATTTTGTGTAGTGATCTGATAAACCAGGATTTACAACTTTTAATTTATCTACTGCAATTTTATTGTTTGTACATGTAAAGTCTAGGATGTTTATTCGCTTTCACCATCTAGCATTCATCGTCAGCATCTGCTTGCAAGTACATAACAACATTGCTGAGGAATCCGAGAGTAAGGCTCATTGAAAATTGACAGAATAACTGTACTTGTTGTATATGCAGGTGTTTCCTGTGCGCCTGACTATGTTACAGAAGCTTGACCTAAGAAAGCCAGATAGGCTTAGGAAGGCAAAGCCTTTCACACAGGCTTGCAGGATTATGCAGCTTTCTCAGCTTATTAATAAAGCTAAGGAACAGCTATATAGAGATGGAGAGAGGTGTATATGAGAGCATTCTTCCTCCTGCTAGGGGGAGTGAAATCGTGGTGAGTGAATATACAACACGGCGTCGTAGGCAAACTTGGTTTGTGGAGGACAGTGATAGTGTTGCCAGTGTTTAGTGCTCAAATAGTCGCGTGGACATTTGAGAGTGGTGTAAAGAAAAAGGATACAATGTCAAGTGTTTAGTGCTCGAATCGTCACGTGGACATTTGACAGTGGTGTAAGAAGTGATACAATGTTTAGTGATTGTGCTACAGGATTAATTATCTATTCGCTTCAGAAAGAGCGAGGGTAAGTGTCTTGATTACTTTTGTGCAGTAATCAGATAGCGGCCTTCGTTATTTTTAATGATGGCAGAATTCAGGTTTAATGTTAATGACTTTCCCAGGTTAGTTATTAACTCTAAATATGCAGCTAATTCTTATAAGTCTTGGCTATCAGAATTTAATTTATGTGTAGAACTAACCACTCTGCAAATCGGTAAGGCTGAACGAGGTCAGGTTAACTTTAGCGGTCGCATTAAACTGCTTGCACTATTGAGTGTTATAAGTAAGGATGGCCGTGAGGCTTCACAGTCTGTAGAATTTAGTAGAGTCTCATGCTTCTACTTATGAGGCCATGGATCACCTAAATAGAATTTATGGTGGAGAGGAAACAAACATTGTATGTTAGTGTTATGAAATTCGTTACTTGCTCTCAAACATGTGACAAAAATGAAAGGGATTATATGTTAAGGGTTGAGAAACTCAGCAGGAATTTGAACTTTGTTGTTGATGATAACAGGAAAGATTTGGCTTTTGCGATAGCTGTTAATAGACTCAGAGAGTCAACACTATGTAAGCAATTAATGCAGGAAAGGGATTTAGATTGGGCAAGGTTATTTGACACTCTCGCAGCTAGACAACTTGCTCGCGATTCAGAAACAGCACTAAAAGTTGCTAAGGCTAAAGCTAGTGGTACAGAGGTTTCAGAAGTAGCGACTATTGTTTCTAGGCAATCTGAAAATAAAACTAAAAGTACTAGTCATTACTAAAGTGAAGGTGCATAAGTTCATAGAACTTCTCCGAAGGAGTGTGAGAACTATTATGATAACAGGTACCCCAAGTCTGGGTGTGGAACTTCAGGTCATGAGTCTACTAGACATGAATGTAGAAGCCGACATAGAAACTCTTTTTGATCTTCTAGAGCTGATAGACATAATTGGCGCACTAGGTCTAAAGAAGAACTTTCACCTAAAAGTGATAAATGTTACAACTGTGGTAGTCGGCAGCACCGGTTTCGCAGTTGTCCTTCTGCTAGGAGCTTTGCAATAAAAAAGGCCATACTAGTATTGACTGTGCTAGGAATGGTTCTGAAGACTCTCAGAAACAGGATGTTAACAGGTACCGCTATGATAGGAGTAGCATTAGCAAAAGTGACAGGAATATGGACAGAGCTACAGGTCAACACATGTTCCCGACATCTTAGTAGGAGTGTGAGGTTTTCTTCCTCTAGTCCTAAATGGCTAAACAATAAGATAGAACTTTAAAGGTAAATGACATGGAGATTATGTGCTCGATACAGGGGCTGAGGTTTCAACAGTAACCGAAAAAACAGCCAACAGGTTAGGTTTACAGTTAACAGCGCCATCAACTGTTTTGACTGCAGTAGATGGTTTCGTGTTAAAGGTAGTAGGTAAAACAGAGGTTCAGTTGAGAAGTAAACACAGATCTATGGTCACTCTGGTTCATGCTATGAAAATATTGAGCAAAACCTTTTTAGGCATAAATGAGTCGAGGCAGCAGAAATTGTTAGCTGTTTTGAATGCACTATGTACAAAAGGTTTTGAGCCAGTTACCTTGTTGCCTCCTAAACCTATTACTGCTGGCCTATGTTAGCATCTTTCAAATGATGGCAAGTTGCAACATTTGACAAATCTATTTGATAGAAAAGGTAACGGTTCCGGAGATGGGAAAAACAGGAAGGAAGGTTAACCTAGCAAGTTATTAATGAGGGGTGGTACCAGCTCAGAAAAAGCTGTTCCACAAACAAAGGTGCATGGTCGTAGCACCAGCTACGCAGAGGCAGCTCAGGGTACGCCACCACTTTTCCTGAATCAGGCAAGCAGCTTTCTTTATGAGGTTCAGTCTGGCTTCATGTCACGTGAGGTTATCCTACAGCGTAAACATGACTTGCTGAACGCAGGTCCAAGATAGAGGAGTACAGGACGGCTATTGCAGCCGTAGAAGTTGACGAGCGCCAGCTCTAACTGGAAATTGAGAATGAGCAGGAGTTCAAGGCTGCTTTGACAAACTTGGCTACCCTGAAAAACAAGGCCCTAAAGGACACTAGACTGCCTGCTCCCCAGGCTAAGGTAAAGTCACCTACAGACAAACAGCTGTCTGTGGGAAGGGAGGCCCACTTGGCTTCCCATACCTTACATCAGGAAGGTGCAGAAGGGACTGCTTTGTCATTAACCTGTTCTAGCCAAAAGGCTAGTAAGGCTCAGTCACAATGACCTACAGACAATCCGCTGTCTGTCGGCGGGGAAGCCCACTTGGCTGCCCACACCTCAAAACAGGAAGGTGCAGAGGATGCTGTCTCGACAGCAACCTGTACTAGCCGCGAGGCTAGCCATCCCAAAACAGGTGGCATAGTTGCCCAGAAGAATGCTTTTTGGACTAAAGATATATAGGAGGAGGCCTTGCTAGAGGATGAGCCAGGCTTTGAGAAGTGGATGATTCACCCACTCTATGATTCAGATGATCCGATGACGTGACAGAGGGTAACTTCGATGCCTATTCAAGGCACGGGAGCAAGTAATGACATGAACAGGTATATACTTGGGACTTGCAGGTTAAAACTGAACAAGACAGGTTAGGCTAGTAGGAGCTATTATGACATGTAGAGTAAGTATGGGAGAGGAAGACTCAACCTATACAGGTAAGGCCACTTTTGATTTTAGTATGGGTTAACACCTGGTTCACAGGTTACCCTTATGCTCGTGTACTTTTGCTAAGCTCCCGTTTGACACATTGGCGAGCTCATGATGATGCAGGCTCTATTAGTGTACCAGAGGATAGTATACATGCCTGTCAGACACCGTGTCTGGAGCTTGTTGACTTCCAACATGATTGGTAGTAAAACCTATGTTTGAACCCCATATAGTTACTTTGAACCCCGATAGTTACAGGTCCTATGTTCAGGCTTCGAAGAAAAAAGGGCGCGTTGCATATGCAGGCGTCTCTTGTGCGCCTGACTATGTTACAGGAACTTGGGCTAAGAAAGCCAGATAAACTTTGGAAGGCAAAGCCTTTCACACAAGCTGACAGGATTATGCAGCTTTCTCAACTTATTGATAAAGCTAAGGAACAGCTAAATAGAGATGGAGAAAGGCGTATATGAGAACATTCTTTTTCCTGCTAGGGAGAGTGAGGTCGTGGTGAGTGAATATTCAACAATATTCACACGCTATATTAGTATACCAAACTCGTTGTAACCAAGGAGTAAATAATAACGACCAGAAATAAATACTAAATCTGATACAGAATAGCTCTGTTGAGAATACAGTCTTTGAACAATGATTTAGACTGCCTCGTTCGGTTATAAATGTTTACTCGGCATGCACATGTTTAAGATTTACTCGTCACCTTGACTAATTTACACTGCAATTTTGCTGTCTAACTGAAAAAATCCAAAATATTACGCTACGTAAAAGCGATAACAATACTGCCACCTTTACCCATTTTTACTCCGATTATAGCGCATTACTGAAAAGAAAATACAGTATACGGAAAGATCAAAATACGAGAACATCTAGAAGAAAGCGCTTTTAGCAGTGCTAGACTATGTCTATGTAACATGGTTATATGACGGACCCTGCTCCCGTACCTAGTAGCTTGAAAGGTATGATTTGTGAACGGAAAACCCAGGCCAGTAAATAACCAGCCGTCGATTGAGAATTTCATTCATTGGCATCGAGTATGATGGCTTCAGCCTTTTGTCCTACACTAACATTTTTAACAGATGATTTTTGGAGAGCATGCAGTTGAAAAGCGTCACATCTGTGCTACAAACGCGGGTCAACCTATGACAGTTCTGAATAGCGGGCTTTCGCTCTGGGCGCGCTTAGTTAGTTAAATTTGTTTACTAGAGTACATAATTATTAAGTTAACGTCGTAGGCTTCGTGCGGTTTTTAAACATTTTATTCACAGCCATTTTGCACGGCATAGCTGTTAAGTTTGTGTCAACCCTCGTAAAACATCACAAAATTACTTAACCATTCACAAATGAAGGAGCAATCTTTTGCGGGTGAGGATAATGGATTTAACATATCAAGTGGCGCACTAGTTTTCTTGTTCTTGTTACGTTATTAGGTACTTTCCTTTAATATTGGCCTTAAACTTTTATCAAGGTTGTTTCGCACCACTTCTTGTGCATCCTAGCTTTTTGCTGTTAGAAGAAACAGAACAATTATTCTAAAGCAGCTGTGACAGTCTGACGTTGACTCGTTCATGCTTTGCCTTCTGCCCACATGACCGGCATTTACAACTTCCGCTTATTCTGCTAATAAACTATTGACATCTTGACTAGATATAATTGTGCTGGCAGTAAAAAAAGGACGATTAGTGTCACAATTGTGTGTATCATTAACTAATGCGTATAATCCATTACAGTCATAAAAGGGCTGAGACCATATATATTCACTCTTCAAATGTAATCAGTTTTCTGTATCACTGGGCTTGTAAAGAATATCAATTAATTTTACTGCAGTATAGTTGTTTGTTGCTGAATGGCTGTTGATAAAAGCTGTTAATATGGAAATCACTGGTTCCACTTTTATTCAATTGTATTCATTTTGCAATATTCAAAGTTAGTTATTCAATTGACTTAAAATTCTGCACAAAGTATGTACCTAACTAATACGCCATTAAAAATTATAAGGCTTTTTGTGTTCAACATACTACAACACTTTTTTTGAAGATTTAGGTATCATCTTGATAACATATAGAGATATCCGCATGTATGCTAAGTGTACACGTTTTACATTTAGGTTAGCTAATAAGATATAGTCGCTAAAAGGTAAATCAGTTTTCAGTTTACGCCACCTTTCCCTCGTCTTCATTTTGGTTTTGGAAGTTCACGACATTTGCACAGCGTAAATGATCATAATCAATATGTGTTGCTGTTTCTGCTCATCCATTAGTAGTTGTGCCCATATTAAAGGTTGACTTGCAATAAAATTCACATTACAGTTATTTGGTATCAAAAATTTCACCATGTCTTACTCTGTTGTGTTGTAGGTGTCAAATACGTGGAAATGTGATTACCAGCTCTTAAAAGCTCAAAAACGAAAAGCCGCTGTAGATTAGAATCTGTTTATTTATCTGACGTAGTCATTCCAGTTTGGTTATCGTCTTGTCACGTATGTTCTCACGTGAATTGAAAAGCCAATAAAAAGCTCAATATAAAACTTATCGTAGCACTAGTTTATGACAAACACTTCGGGTTTTACCGAAGACCCCATATCAAATACAGATGCTCACTACTTTACAGTTTTCTTTCGGCATTATTCAATCGTCAAGTCGTAATCTGATCACGTGACCCAATACTTCGCAAATGTTTTTTGCAGTTCTTTTCGATTATCACAGGTAACCAAAAGGCTCGTCATGATTATCAGACAATGATATATACTCCTTCGAGGTAAGGTTAAAAAGTTTAACGATTTTTTACGGTAAGTTATAAGATATCAGTGCTAAAAGTGACAGCATTACAATGACGATAAAACAGACGCGTAAAAACAATAGACATGGTTTTATTGAATGCGTGAAGTATATTTGTGAAAATATTTCGACGAATGAGGTTGCATGAAAGTGTAAACATAAACCATCTTGTAACAACTACGTCCCATTTGAGACGTTTTGGAAAGCGAATCCAAACTACGGCGATCTCGTGTGGCTGCGATTAACTGTTCGTTTTTGAGCTTTTAAGAGCTTGTAATCACATTTCCATATATTTTGCACGTACAACACAACAGAAGAAGACATGGTGAATCTTATGATACTAAATAACTGTAATGTGAATTTTGTTGCAAGTCAACCTTTAAGGTATTTCGACAAATATAAAATAATTTTTTCACAACCTTTTTTACTTTTAAAAATGAATGTAATTATATAGGCTAATGCGCATGAAAGTGTCTAAACTTTGCTTTACATACTGTTACAAGCCGTTATTGCATTACTGACATTACCAGTGTGTGTGCTGTTATCCTATTTTGTGTTGTCCAATGGGTGTTGTCTAATTTTGCTATTCAATTAGTACACAATTTTTTATTAGGCTTTGTTGCAATTACTTATTAATGTAATTAATTGTAGTAAAGTTAATTTGATTTGATAGACTGCTTTACCAAGCAATGAAAATTGCAAATTATATGGTATTACATTTCTAATTAAATCACCCCAAGATTCCAAACCTTCCGCCCCTATTCAATTTGTCTACCAAGTTGTAAGTCATTCTATGTAGGATAATTAAAAATCCACTCACTAGGTCAAAAATGCACCTGCTATTATAACATCAGGTATGTTTGCTGTATTTAGAATCAAATATAGGCTATACAGTATATGAAAACTGTATAGAGTTCAGCTTACAGTAGCTCAGTGAATTATACAGTATTGGAGAAAATTTCTACTGTCATTGCCTCATCATCTATATATTCACATAAATGATATTAGGCAATATTTACATGTATATTATATATATAATACTAGCTGGATGCCCGGCGTTGCCTGGGTATTAAGAATCAGCTTATAAACAATGAGAGGCACATAGCCTGGCATATTGCCAATGGATAATTTGAGTAAGATTACTAATAAGACCTCTCATGACTTTACGCCGTCACTTTGCGTCGGTCGTGACGGAAATCAGTAGCGTATTTGCTACCATATAGCGACATATCTATATATATATATATTTCTCAAAGTATGTCCGTATGTGTATTCTAGGTTTGATCGTCCGGCTATAGCAAATATTAGAATAGTTGTAGCTGGACAACAATACAGACGCAAAGTCATGGCTTACTGCCATTAAAAGCCTATCTTATTAAGCAACTTACTAGAATTTTCTATTGGCTGTGCGCCTGGCTAACAGCTTGAAAGTCACAGTTGTTCGACAAAGTTTTAAAACCTTTACAGTTGTTTTTATTGTTCTTTTAATTTATTTCAACTACACAAAACACTTCTCTCATGATATGTAATTTGAAATTTAGAATGGAAAATGTTGTTATATGTTAAATACAAATCAATTTCCTGTCCAATAGGTTTTTTATTACCCGGGCAACGCCGGGTAGCACAGCTAGTACATGTTTATGCAATGCCGTGCCTTCAGCTAGTTAAGTAATAAAAGGATTCAGGTCCACCAATAAGGTTTTGTTATTAAAGGTTTTCAGCTGAAGTGCAAAGCTATGCATCTTTACGAAGTAATATCGCCACTGCTATGCTACGCCACTCGACTTAGCTTGAATATAATTGGATATTTTTGATGAACGTATTTAAAACCATCAGTATGCTGTCAAACATGGTGCTATTCTAGAACTTGCTAACATTACACATGTGTAAGCATTAGACACTGCTGATTCATTCTCGAAAACAGAAGCAATTGGATCGCCAGCTTTCTTGATGTCTTAACAGCCCATCTTATTTTGACATATGGCTGTCACTAGCTCTATTATACTGGTTAACCAATACCAGTTCTACTTTTATACATTCGTAGCTGGGACAAATGGCTTTATATACTGAAGGTTTACACTTTAGATAATCCACATTGGTTCTTAGCTGTACAGCTGTAAACATTTTTGTCATTGTCAAATAATCTTCATGACTGTTTCTCCGTTGGCTTGGAACCCATAAATCTTTTTGAGAATACATCGCCAGCGTTTCTTCAATGTGCCTTTTCTTTCAGATTTTTGCGTTTGAGGTCACCACCGCAGCATATGACCTAGGAGTAACATAACTGCATGTCATGCAAGTGCCAAGTATTACTGGTACTTTGCCAACAAACATTATGCTTTTTAGCTAAAGCTTTATACAAGCTAATATTATATAGTACTGTCTCATTATAGCTATTAATAATGCTTGTAGCTTTTTACAAAGCTTTTCTATGACCAAACATATAAATACTTGGGTTTTCTGTTATCAAATCAGTTGTCTCTGGAGTGTGCAATAAACCATTCCTCTAATTTAATACTCTATTTAATTGCTTCTGTGCAGAAACATAACAGAAGCTAATTGGCGACAAGGATTTCTCTTTTGAACAGTTACAAAGAGTTTTGTTCAGATTTTATCATTGATAAAATCGATACAAAGAGTTCTAGTTTATTACAAGAGTAACTGTTCAAAATTGCACCACTACAATGGCAGAAGTAGCAGACCTGATCAAGCTAATGCAGAAGCAGCAGGAGGACCAGAGACAGCAGCAAGAGGAGCAGAGAAAGCAGCAAGAAGAGCATAGACAACAGCAGCATGAGGAGTTCAAGCAGCAACAAGAGGAATACAGACGTCAGCAAGATGAAAGAATGGAGGAGAATAAGAAACTGATGGAGCTACTACTACAAAACCTACAACGGAAACAAGAAACAGCTGCAACCGCTGTTCCAGCCTTCCCAGGTTTTGACCCAACAGCAGAGCTACTAACAGATTACATAGACAGATTCAACACATTCATTGCAGCAAATTCTATACATCAAGACAAGATTGCTGGCACTTTTCTCACCAACCAACAGCCTACACTCTACAAGCAGCTTAGTAATATGGCAGCTCAGCTTTCAACACCCAAGCAGATCAACGACCTCAACATGGATGAAATACTGGAATTTCTCAAAGACCAGTATGACCCTAAGCGCTTCATTGTTAGAGAGCGTTACAAGTATTGGAGTGACATGCAGAGGAAACCTGGAGAAACTATTCAAGAGTTAGCTGCCAGAATTCGTCAAGATGCAACTACATGTGCCTTCATAGACATTACAGATCCATTAGATGAGGCTCTCAGAACAAGATTTATCTGCTCTGTAAACAATGAAGCAGTTCTCAAATCTCTCTTCAAGGTCAAGGACAATGAACTCAACTTTAACAAAGCTATACAGGTAGCACAGGAAACAGAAGAAGCAGCTAAAGTTGCCAAAGAGACAGTTTATGGAAACTCGTCTAAAATCAACAAGGTTGCTCAACAGAAATCAAGATACAAACCAATCCAGAAAAACAACTCTACACCTGACAAGCAGAAGGAAGGAAAGCTATGCTACAGATGTGACCGAACTAACCATACAGCGGATGACTGCAGATTCAAAGCAGCCACCTGCAACTTTTGTTCTAAACAAGGTCACATAGAAAGAGCATGCAAGAAAAAGAAATCATCTGCAGCAGAAAAACCAGTAAAGATGATAGAATGCACATCAACCAAGATGGTGAAACTTGCTGAAAACATCAAACTGGAGGGAGACAACTTCACACTTGAACTGGACACTAGAGCATGTGACAACTTCATCTGTAAATCAATATGGGAGAAGCTAGGAAAGCCAAACCTAAAACCTACTACAGTTAACTACAAATCAGCCTCAGGACATCTCATAGAGACGCTTGGCAGATGTGAGCTAACTGCCCAATTGGATGCACAGAAAGAAGTCAGACTACCATTTGTGATTAGTGCTGTACAAGATCTCAACCTACTAGGAAGAACTGCTATACAGCAACTAGGCATCTCTATTGATGACAAGCTACAACAGAACCTTGTATCAACAATCACAGAGAACCAGCCAGATGGGAGGTTACAAATCAAGTGTAAGGAGATGTGCAAAGAATTTCCAGAAATATTCAAAGACGAGCTAGGATGTCTCAAGAACTTTGAACTAGAGATAAACTTCAAACCTTCAACAAAGCCAGTCTTCTGCCGACCCAGACCAGTTCCTATTGCCTTGACAGAAGAGCTCAACCAAGCATACGAAGCAGGTGTAGCTAAAGGCATATGGGAACCAACTCAATTCAACCAGTATGGAACACCAGTTGTACCTGTACGCAAATCTACAACAGGTCAAGCTGCAGGGAAGATCAGAGTATGTGGAGACTACTCCAAGACTATCAATAATCAGCTAGAAACACATAGGAAACCTATCCCACTACCAGAAGATCTAATCAGAAAACTAGGTGGAGGCTATTGCTACACAAAGATTGATTTAGCAGATGCCTACAATCAAATATTGTTGGCACCAGAAAGTCAACGACGACTAGCACTATCAACACACCGAGGAGTACTACTACAGAAGAGGTTGCCCTTTGGCATAAGCTCAGCACCAGGGTATTTTCAAGAAATCATGGAGCAACTGACACAAGACCTCCCAGGAGTAGCAGTATACCTAGATGATATACTAGTGAGTGGAGCCAATGCAGAGAGCCATCTACAAAACTTACGTCGACTTCTTCAAAGATTAGAAGAAAGAGGGCTCAGATGTAGAAAAGACAAGTGCTGTTTTGCTCAACCTACAGTAGAGTATCTGGGACACAAACTCACTTCAAAGGGAATCACTAAAGGAAAGAAGGCAGATGCAGTACAACAGATGCCAGTCCCAACAGACTTAACTCAGCTAAGATCTTTCTTAGGAGCTACACAATTCTACAGCAAGTTCATACCCAATCTGTCACAACTCACAGGACCATTGCACAAACTGACACGCAAAGGAGAGACCTGGAAGTGGGGCACTGAACAAGAAAAGAGCTTCAACAAACTGAAAGATATGCTATCAACTGATAGTGTCTTAGCACACTTCAACCCAGATCTTGACATTGGAATCTCATGTGATGCTTCAGAAACTGGACTGGGAGCTGTACTATTTCATCGTTATCCTGATGGAAGTGAGAGACCAATAGCCAATGTTTCAAAAACACTGACCAGCACACAGAGGAAATATGGACAAATACAAAAAGAAGCTCTCTCAATCATATTTGCTCTAAAGAAGTATCACCAGTACCTGTATGGTCGACGGTTTATCTTGGTAACTGACCACAGACCTCTTCTCACACTTCTAGGACCTACCAAAGGAGTTCCAGCTCTAGCAGCCAACAGACTAGCAAGATGGGCACTGGTACTAAATCAGTATGACTACACCATAGAATACAGATCTACCCAGCATCATCAAAATGCAGATGTCCTCTCAAGACTGCCAGTTGGACCTGATAAAGAGTTTGATGCAAGAGAAGATGAGGATGATGTTGATACAGTATGCACTATTCACACTATTGGACAACAGCTCAACTCTACAGACTACAATGTTCTAGCAAAGGAGACAAAGAAAGACCCAACACTAGCCACAGTAATGCGCTACACAGCAGAAGGATGGCCTGGTAACAAAGAGATGAAGGAGACTCAGCTGTCACTCTTCCACAAGATCTCAGATTCACTTTCTATCACTGAAGGTTGTCTTTTATATGGCAACAGAGTAGTCATTCCTGTCAAGTTACAACAGGAAGTATTAAAGATCCTTCACCTTGGACACTTTGGAATGGAAAGAATGAAGAAGCTAGCTCGAACTGTTGTCTATTGGCCTCGCATTGACTCTGATATAGAGGAGACAAGCCGACAGTGCACTGCCTGTGCTGAACACCAGAAGCTTCCACAGAAGTATCCTATACATCCCTGGATGCTACCTGAGAAGCCATGGAGTCGTCTTCACCTAGATCATGCAGTGAACTTCATGGGCAGCCAATGGCTAGTGATGATAGATGCCTACTCAAAGTATCAATGCATACACAGGACGTCATCTACTTCTACCAGAGCTCCCACAGACATCTTAGAGGAGATATTCGCACACTTTGGATACCCTCACACCATAGTCACTGACAATGCTACCAGCTTCACCTCAGGAGAGTTTCAGCAGTGGTGTCAAGAGAGAAGCATTGTTCACCTCACTGGAGCACCCTACCATCCAGCTACAAATGGCGCAGCTGAAAGACTAGTACAATCCTTCAAACAAGCCATGAAGAAATCGTCACTCTCACCTAAATCTGCACTACAACAGTTCCTGATGCACTATAGAAGGACACCACTTCCTACAGGATACTCTCCCAGTCAGCTGCTGAATGGAAGACAGATGAGATGCAAGATTGACACCCTATTGCCATCACCCGCACACATAGCACAGTTTCATCAATCCAGAGAAGTCAACCGATCGGCAGAAAAGACAGTTAGCAAGATACACAGCTACAATCTTGGAGCACCATGCTATGCCTTGTATCATGGACCTAGACGCAACAGACAACCTAGATGGGTTCCAGCCATTGTTACTAAGATATATGGAACTCGTAGTCTCAATGTCAAAGTGGTACCAAAGGGACCTACTTGGAGAAGACATGTTGAACAACTCAGACCAAGATACTCAACAGAAGAAGATCAAGACCCTGGAGATAAACCTGATATAACAGAGGAGACAAAACTGCAACTACCAGCCCCTACAACTGTAACAGAGCAACCTCCGTCTAGAAGAAGACCACGCAACCCTCGTCTACCTGATGGAGATGAGCATAGCAGAGACAAACCCCGAAGGTCTAAAAGAACCAGAAAGAACCTTTAGCTTAGTGAGGAGGTGTCATGCAAGTGCCAAGTATTACTGGTACTTTGCCAACAAACATTATGCTTTTTAGCTAAAGCTTTATACAAGCTAATATTATATAGTACTGTCTCATTATAGCTATTAATAATGCTTGTAGCTTTTTACAAAGCTTTTCTATGACCAAACATATAAATACTTGGGTTTTCTGTTATCAAATCAGTTGTCTCTGGAGTGTGCAATAAACCATTCCTCTAATTTAATACTCTATTTAATTGCTTCTGTGCAGAAACATAACACTGCATATGGTCCATGTTAACAATATCTCCTACACTTTTGGCGTAGGATGTATTGCAACCATTTGCTCTTGAGACTTGACACAAGAGCAATTGTGGTTGAATGCCCTTCCTAACACCACCAATGGTCCTTGTGTGATTCCAACAACCAACCTATTAATCACAAACCAGCCTTCTAACCTCTGAACTACCAGCTTTTTTTTAATGATATTCTTTATTGATAATAATTAAAAATTCATTAGATCTTTATTGAAAAGTTTGTAATTTTAAACATTTCTCTTTTCACTGGTTCCTATTCAGACTTACATTTACTTATATAGTTTAGATTTTGTATGATACCCTTTTTAACTTACCTTTTATTCATGTTTCATGTAGGAAGAGCTTTTAATTAACTTACAAGACTTTCAACCTGGCTTGCGCAGAGCCTGATACTTGAGGCTTTGAATTGCCAACCTTGTCAAATAAAAAAGCCCTTTCCTATATGTAGCTCGGTACTGGTTATATACTTTGTTCAAACAGTCGCTTTTATCGTTGACTCTAGACTGGTTTGTTTTCACATTCAGGTAGTGCTCTTCAGAACTCTCATCTGTTTTGGTTGTTTTGACTTATTCTTTCTGATTAGTCAACACACCGGTTCACGTGGATGTAGTTATTTTATAATAGGGATTTTCTTAGGTTGATTTTGCTTTCGTAGTTGATGCTATGCTGGGTGTCCGTTTGCCATTCCTGTATTTCGCCAATAAGTCACTTCTTAGCCAACAATCTGTTTTGTTTAAAACCATTAAATTTTGGTTATACTGCGATAAATTGTCAGTCTCTACTTACGACTCTGATTTAAACACAAATATATACGTGTATTGTACAATTTTATTCTGAAATACTCAAATTTTTGCTGAGAAAATAATATAAACATTGCAAAGATAATCGCTACTTTCATATGCTTTTGAGATTATCTTTCATAAGCATCTTGTGGTCTGTTGGCACAACTAGTACCGTTCAATCATTGGAAGGAAGCTTTTTCTACGAAGAATACATTATACCCTACGAAGAAAGAGTCTTTCAAGGTATGAACCCTGCAAAAGCTTCTTTGAAGAACAGATTCTATAAAGGATCATTCGAAGACCGAATTCTACAAATAGTTCTTTGAGGAACAAATTCTACTATAGGTTCTTTGAAGAACTGGTTTTAGAAAGTGTTGTTCAATGTACAGGTCCAACATAAAGTTCTCTCAAAGTACAGGTCCAACATAAAGTTCTCTCAAAGTACAGGTCCAACATAAAGTTCTCTCAAAGTACAGGTCCTACATAAGTTCTCTCAAAGTACAGGTCCTACATAAGTTCTCAAAGTACAGGTCCAACATAAAGTTCTCTCAAAGTACAAGTCCAGCATAAAGTTCTCTCAAAGTACAGGTCCAACATAAAGTTCTCTCAAAGTACAGGTCCAACATGAAGTTCTCTCAAAAAGTGGAAAATTAAACTTAAGCTCGCAACACCTTTGAGCAATATCCAGCTTTCACCAAAGACCCTGCATTGCAGTTTTCACTGGGCCTTTTGTATTAGTTTTCTATAAAAAGTTAATTGTATGCACATGTAATTTTAACTAATTTAACTAAAACCCAATTTTGTAAAAGCTAATTATTATTAACCTTTTGAACATAAATAGCCTTAACAAATAGTTTAAAGGTTTACTTGCAACAAAATTCACATTACAGTTATTTGGTATCAAAGGATTCACCGTGTCTTACACTGCTGTGTTGCAAGTACAAAATATGTGGAAATGTGATTACAAGCTCTTAGAAGCTCAAAAACTAACAGTTAATTGCAGCCATCACAAAACCGCCATAGATTAGAATTCTTTTCCAAAACGGCTCAAATGACGTAGCTGAACAAGAAGGTTTCTGTTTACACTTTCATGCAACCTCATTCGTCGAAATATTTTCAAAAATATACTTCTCGCATTCAATAAAGCCATGTCTATTGTTCTTACGTGTCTATTTCATCATCATTGTAATGCTGTCATTTTGAGCACTGATATCTCAAAACTGACCGTAAAAATTTGTTTAATTTTTTAGCTCGAACGAGTGCGTATCATCCTCTGATAAACATGACGAGCCTGTTGGTCACCTGTGATAGTCGGAAAATGCTGCAGAAAGTATTCGCGCTGTTTGGCAGGAAGTATGGGTCACATGATCAGATTACGACTAGACGATTAGACCAAGCCGAATCAAAACTAAAGTAGCGAGCATCTATATTTGATACAGGCTTTTCGGTAAAACCCAAAGTGTTTGCCATAAACTAGTGCTACAAGAAGTTTTATATTTGAGCCTTTTATTGGCCTTTCAATTCACGTGATAACATCACGTGTCAAAACAATAACCAAATTGCTTGAGTACGTCAGAGAAATAAATTTATTCTAATCTACGGCGTTTTCGTGATGGCGGCGATAAACTGTTCGTTTTTGAGCTTTTAAGAGCTTGTAATCACATTTCCACATATTTTGCCCCTACAACACAACAGAGTAAGACATGGTAAATCTTTTGATACCAAATAACTGTAATGTGATTTCATTGCAAGTCAACCTTTAAAGTTGGTGCCATTATAAATCAATAACGATAACTGATTGCACTAACTTATCAACTCAGTGTTAACTCAACTCAGTGTTAACTCAACTCAGTGTTAACTCAACTCAGTGTTAACTCAACTCAGTGTTAACTCAACTCAGTGTTAACTCAACTCAATGTTAACTCAACTCAGTGTTAACTCAACTCAGTGTTAACTCAACTCAGTGTTAACTCAATTCAGTGTTAACTCAACTCAATGTTAACTCAACTCAGTGTTAACTCAACTCAGTGTTAACTCAACTCAATGTTAACTCAACTCAGTGTTAACTCAACTCAGTGTTAACTCAACTCATTGTTAACTCAACTCAGGGTTAACTCAACTAAGTTGTTAACTCAACTCAGGGTTAACTCAACTAAGTTGTTAACTCAACTCAGTGTTAACTTAACTCAGTGTTAACTCAACTATGTGTTAACTCAACTATGTGTTAACTCAACTATGTGTTAACTCAACTCAGTGTTAACTCAACTCAGTGTTAACTCAGTTCAGTGTTAACTCAATTCAGTGTTAACTCAATTCAGTGTTAACTCAACTCAGTGTTAACTCAACTCAGTGTTAACTCAACTCAGTGTTAACTCAACTATGTGTTAACTCAACTATGTGTTAACTCAACTATGTGTTAACTCAACTATGTGTTAACTCAACTATATGTTAACTCAACTCAGTATTAACTCAACTCAGTGTTAACTCAACTATGTGTAACACACTCTCGGCAGTTTATCAAGTCATCAACCTGTTTTGTTGTTAACTTAACTGGAATTCGTGAAATTTGGTTACTTCCAATCTTCTTTGGTTATGGGAACTTGTGTGCAATTATTTATTCTAAAAGGAATAAAGGTACTTTCACAGTATGACAATTAAGTGATTCATCGCCATTTTTTGCTTATCCAGATACCTGGGATTGGCAAGAGTCAACTTGACAGATTTGTTGTTTAAAATTACTGGTGAAACCACACATTGATAGCTAATAGCTATATCTATTTGAAGTAAGTGAAATAGTTGGTGAAATGTAATTGGTAAAATGTAGTTGGTGAACCTTGGTTGGTGGAACCTCGATGCAATTTACATGCAAGTCAGCATGCAACAGCATGCTGACTTGCTTTGCTGTTCATTTAAAAAAACAGCATTTCAAGTCAGCATGCTTTTCTTTTAAATATATACATAAAAAGTTGACAAGCTTATATCATACACAGTGATCCAAATATATATGCAGTCAAACACTACCTATGAGGTTGATTCGTTCTGAGGTTTTCTTTGTATCTCAAAACTGATGCATGATGAAACACATTATATACCATATTCCACACGTTCCACAGCCCACAAACTGATAAATAAAATAAATATAAATATATGATAAATAAACACAATTTTAATGATAAATGATCAAATACTTGCACATAGCATTAAAAAAGGCATTATATAAAACTTTGTAAAATAATTGCAAAAAGATTATATAAAGTATTGTATATGCAAAACTGAAATAATGAAAAATTTTCTTTGATTATTTACCATAGCGACGCGTTAATGGAAGTAGAGGTGGAAGTGGTGGTAGAGCTACTTAGCATAGTTTGGTCTAACCTGGGAAAAGTCGAAGTAGTTTGTTTTTCGTTATTTAAATATTTTATTATGCTGTATATAGTTATATATATTTATTATTTATATATAAACATTGTGATACAAAAATGCAGTTCAAAGTCTTATTTTTTCTACCTCTATACATCTCTGCGTACATCTCAGCGTACATGTATGGCTTAAAGTCTTTGCTTTTTATTACATTCACCCCTAGAGCTAGTCCAGTTCATTAACAAACTTCTTTCATGAAGCTTAGAATAAATTAATACCTTCATTTATGAGTTTACATTTACGTAATTGCGATCAATTTATGTTCCCAAGTGTAAGATATAGCGGTAAGGAGAGTCCCTGAATTCGTTAGACTAGTCTGTACTGTCTCTATACCAAAATATCTGAATAATTACAAAATCATTACCAGATTGTGTGAAAATATGACACTTGTTATTGCTGTCACTTAAAGCTGTTATTAGTGGATAAGCTATTTATGATGTGGCATGGTTCAGTAAATGAGCGCAAGCGTAGCGGAGCAGTTCACTCCTCATTCATTATCATAATTTCAAGCTTGATTAACAATAATTGCTCTTTTATAAGATCTCTATTAAACCCATTTTAATACTGATTTCATGAACACGTATCTTCAGTAATTCAAAGCTTGGTTTAAGATTAATCCGCTGATTGCTGCTTTAAAAGTAGCCCTACTGAATGGTTGTAGATTCATACATCAACTTTGTAAGAGTATCACTGGCCGTGGCGATCATCAAAAATAAACCAAGCAATTTAAAAGACGGCGAGGCTTACGCGTTGCTTCTTAGTGGGCATGCGAAGGATGAACAGAATGACTGGAAACGAGAATATAACATACTCAAACATGAGCTGTTATGTCTGAAACAAGCTCAACTGGTAAAGGAGATGAAGGCCGGTAGGTACACTCCAACGCATTTTTTGTGTCTTGTTTGAGTTATTTGACGTGCCACCTTCACAAACTGCCCCGGACCCTTCATTATGCAACTTATCATCTCAACTGATTGGTCAGGGCTGGATTATTCAAAATACAGTCAAACTTCTACCTACAGGGTAGAGGTTTGACTGCACTGATTGGGTCTGAGCATGGAGTTATTCAGCGTGCAGCGTAAGTCAGAACCCCGGATAACAAGCAACTTAAAGACTTTGAATGATTTCTAAGGTTAATCATGTTATTAAAAAACCTTTGTAAAATAAATATGTTTTAGATCGCGACGGAAATTTTTTATTCTGTTTAAAGAACGAATTATGAAATTGCAAATATTTTGAACTTTGCCGCGTAATCAAATGATGAGCATATCGAAAAGCCTTATCCTCTTTTACGATTTTCCTTATCTTCTCTTACGGCTTTCCACATCCTTTTTCAATTTTCCTTATTCTGATACATCGAAGCTTTATTAAAGTAATGCATTTATTTTCCATTTAAATCCTTATTTTTCATCCTAATCTTATTTATTATTTTGATCTTATTAATTATTTAGTGATGATCTACCTGTAGGTATGTGATGAAAGATATTTAATACTCCTGCATTTAGCTATTTCCTTTAGTTTTTATTCTCTTCATACGCATGCAACACCATGGAACACTTCTAAGTAACGATACGCCGGTTTTTCTTTTGAGATGGAGGACACAAAATTGATTCCGTGCTGACCCCGCCTTTAACCCTCGAGTCTCAGCATCTCGACAGCCCAAATGATGATGACCACCAAGCACTGTCCTTGTCCAAGATGACCAGCCACAGTGTGTTTCTTAATAAAATTGCTGCTATGAAGGACCTCACCTCTGGCTCTCTGGTTTGTATTTAAAGGCTTTTGTACATACCTCGAATAATTTTTAAAATTGATTGAAAAGCTCTTTAAATCAATCTTTTCGGGATTGTCCGAGGCATCAACTGGGGTTTTGAATTTGAACCCCCTTCGATTTTCATTAAATGTAAAAAATTTAGTTGACTTGTACATAGTTCTGTTAGTGCAACGATTAGCAAGCCATTCTGGCAGCAAAGTTGATGTTGTTTTAAAACCATTAAAAAAGGGACAAATTTTGACGCTTGTTCTAGAAACAGTTGATGCTATAACATTACTTGGAAGTGAGCACCCGTATGGCTTCGGTTAAATTTATTTTTTTTATGATACGAAACAACTTTCTCACTACAAAACACCTATTATGTTTAGAGATTATTACCAACAATTTTTCTATCTTAGCAGTTCTAAATTTTTTACTACAGTGGAACCTCGGTTTTCGAACGACTTGCAGTTTGAACAAATCGGAGTCCGAACAAAAAATTCGAGAAATTCTTGCTTCGTAGTTCGAACAAAAATCGGAGGTTGAACGCCGGTACGACGCGTGAGTGCGTACGTGAGGGTGGGATGCTGAGCGGCGTATGGGTGTAGATCGCTCTCTCCGTGACCAACTGTTGTCGCATTGTCCGAGATTAAACAAATGTGTAGCAAATGGGCCGAGTTACAGAATTTCGTCGAACTCCACCACCCCGATAAAGCTGCAGCCACCAGAGTCATCAATGACTTTAACGACACTATCATGAACCACTTCTGAAAAGTGCTAAAAAGAAGGCAGAAGCAAGTGTCATTGGATAGATATTTTAAGAGAAAAGAACATCCTGTAGCCGATTAAAAAATCCTATTCATAATTCTTTTCTTTATCCTTTTGTTTTATTTTTACACGTTCATGTTAGCGTAATCTTTCGTATGGAAGATTACGACAACGCGAACGTACGATTAGCCTGGGTTACATTTATGTTTATGTTATTTGTGTCTGCCATTTTGCTTAACATTTTCTGAGATATACATTGCTTTTTATGTGTTGGTCAGCATTTTAATGTGCAATTTCATGCATACAATAATGTATAAAATACTAAAAAAGTAAACATTCAGGGTGTTGGAACGGATTAAAACTTATATATATTAATTCTAATGGGAAAACCTGTTTCGGATCCCAAACAACTCGGTTTTCGACCAACCTTCTGGAACGGATTGAGTTCGAGAACCGAGGTTCCACTGTAGCCTTAAACAGATTAATAGAGTAACTTCAAAGGAGACATCTGATTGGCTTGAGTTTAAAGAAGGTTTCTCTGATTGGCTTATCTTTAAAGGTTGATTTGCAACAAAATTCACATTACAGTTATTTGGTATCAAAAGATTCACCATGTCTTACTCTGCTGTGTTGTAGGTGCCAAATATGTGGAAATGTGATCGCAAGCTCTTAAAAGCTCAAAAACGAAAAGCCGCCGTAGATTGGAATCTGTTTATTTCTCTGACGTAGTCATGACAGTTTGGTTATTGTCTTGTCACGTGATGTTCTCACGCGAATTAAAAGGCCAATAAAAAGCTCAATATAAAACTTATCGTAGCACTAGTTTATGACAAACACTTCGGGTTTTACCGAAGACCCCGTATCAAATACAGATGCTCGCTACTTCACAGTTCTGTTTCGGCTTGATCTAATCGTCAAGTCGTAATCTGATCATGTGACCCAATACTTCGCAAATAATTTGTGCAGCACTTTTCGATTATCACAGATGACCAACAGGCTCGTCATGATTATCAGACAATGATATGTACTCCTTCGAGCTAAGGTTAGAAAGTTTAACGAATTTTTACGGTAAGTTATAAGATATCAGTGCTAAAAGTGACAGCATTACAATGACGATAAAATAGATGTGTAAGAAAAATAGACCTGGTTTTATTGAATGCGTGAAGTATATTTGTGAAAATATTTCGACGAATGAGGTTGCATGAAAGTGTAAACAGAAACCATCCTGTAACAACTACGTCACATTTGAGCCGTTTTGGAAAGAGAATCCAAACTACGGCGATCTCGTGTGGCTGCGATTAACTGTTTGTTTTTTAGCTTTTAAGAGCTTTTAATCACATTCCCATATATTTTGCACCTTCAACACAACAGAGTAAGACATGGTAAATCTTTTGATATCAAATAACTGTAATGTGAATTTTGTTGCAAGTCAACCTTTAAAGAAGGTTTCTCCGAGTGGCCTGTGGCGAAAGAAGGTTTTCTGAATGGCCTGCTGTTAACGAAGGTGTCTGTGATTGGCTTGTCTTTAACCAAGGTTTTTCTGATTGGCCTGTCTTTTAAAGTTTCTCTGATTGGCTAATTTTTGGACATGCTTTTCTGGTTGCTTCACCATTGTTGAACTGTTAAAGGTTGATCTATCCCAAGCATAATTATATGATAAAAATAAAGTAGAATTATTTGTGGTGTGGTAAGAGCCCTGTTTTGCTCATATGGGTAGAGGTTAAATTCCCCTACTACAGACAAACAGACAGACTTATTTATTCACTCTGCTAAACCTTCTTGTTGTCTAGTTTGTTAAAAATAAAAATATTGAAATATTACAAAAGCGGAGTTTGAAAGTTTCAATATCTTTTGTCAAGCAGATCTTCAGCAGACTTTGAAACAAAATTTTACTTTAATTTCAGCCAAAATGAGAAAATTTTATCGCTAAAATTTGTAAACTTCTTTTCATTAACACTCTGTTATCATGTCAATTAATATGATAAAATCAACTTGTTAGCACACTTGTTATCGTGTCAAGTAATCTAGCTCAGTTATTCACTGTTCATGCTGTTTTCCCTTAATCCACATTGCAAAGCGCTCTGGACCTAGAAAAAAAATACACTGATAGTGGAATTTAGTGACAAACTCATTCTGTATACATTTCTAACAGACTGAGGAGCAGGAAACTCCAACAACAGATGTATGGCCGATTCAAGCGCTTTAATCAATCTCTACGGAGTGTAAATTACTTTCTGGAGTTTACCGTGCAATCAATAATACTGTGGTTAGACATAAACCAAGTCATGCTTTTATATCCTTCAACTTTGACTTTTCATTAAACATTGTTGTATATCAATCAGATATTGGCATTCGGTTAGTTTGGATCCAGTATTGAATAATCGCTTGTGGTTTCAATTAGAGGTTCATCTATTATACAACATACTTGAAATGATGCAGTAGTTCATCTCAGGGCATTAATGACGTTCCTCCATGCTTTGAAGTTGGTAATAAGTGTTCATTCTCTTCATTGGTCAGATTAATATGCTTGATCACATATAGCCTTGTATAGCTGATGTGTAACCCTCCCATATCCCTTGCATAACTGATGTATAACCCTCCCATATCCCTTGTATAGCTGATGTATAACCCTCCCATATCCCTTGTATAGCTGATGTATGACCCTCCCATATCCCTTGTAGGCTATAGCTGATGTATAATCTTCCCATATCCCTGGTATAGCCCCGGGGTAGCCCTTGTCTAAACCTCCCATAGCTTTTATATGACTATTGTGTAACCCTCCTATAGCTTTGATATAGCCCTTGTACAACCTTCCCATAGCCACTGTATAGCCATCTTGTAGCCTTCACATAGCCCTTGTTTAACTCTCCCATAGCCCCTGTGTAACCCTCATGTAGCCTTTGTAGAATCCCTAGTAGCCTTATGGTAGCAAGTGAAATACAGTGAAACTCGGATAACTCAAACTTCAAGGGACCGAGCAAAAGTGTTCGAATTATCAGAGCGTTCAAGTTATCAGAGCACTGTCACAAGTCCATGTATTTACTTATTTATTAGTAGATACATGTACATATACAATCTATAATATAAATCCAAAGCACAAATGGCTTGTTTCAAATTAAATGCTTCTGATGTAAAATTTAAAACGTTTTTATCAAAGAGTATAGAGATTTTTCTATCACTTGAGATTGGTTTGTTGTTTGAGGTGATGTTATTGCCAGGACGTTTTTTAGATTGACATTGGCAAAACTTGATCGTTGTTGAAATGCTCAAAAGAAAAGACATCTTTTTCTTTTGAGCGTTTTACCCACGATCAATTTTGCCGATCTTTCTTGAAGTTTATGCAAAGATTACCTCACTTTACCTCGCTTCCGAAGGGCGATCGCTAAGCGGATGTTTGGTATAAATCAAATTTCACCAAACCTTTAGAAAAGTCGTTGACAAAAATATTTTGCCGATGGTGGTAATAACGACGCTTATGAATTACGAAAAGTTGAGGTTTACCTCTATGGCTTGGAATAAAGTGATTTTCTAAAGCGATAGCAACCGTTTCGGTAGCCGTTGGGCAAAAAACAGTTCGAATTAACAGTGTTGAGTTCGAGTCATATAGAGCCATTTATCATTGCGTGGTAACGGACCAAGCAAATCCATTCGAGTTAACCATGTGTTCGCTATATCCGAGGGCGAGTTAACCATGTGTTCGCTATATCCGAGGGCGAGTTAACCATGTGTTCGCTATATTCGAGGGCGAGTTAACCATGTGTTCGCTATATCCGAGGGCGAGTTAACCATGTGTTCGCTATATCCGAGGGCGAGTTAACCATGTGTTCGCTATATCCGAGGGCGAGTTAACCATGTGTTCGCTATATCTGAGGGCGAGTTAACCATGTGTTTGCTATATCCGAGGGCGAGTTATCCATGTTTCACTGTATAAAACTTTTATTAAGCACTGAATGCAGAGACTCTCAGAATTTGTAATTCATCACTATTATAAACACCTCCTGTTATTAATCAGTTGTACATGTATAGTTATATCTGTACACTGTGTATATCTGTATAAATACAGTGAGTACGCATGTATATGGCCCTACCATATATGAGACACATCGTGCACACGTGTACAGATCATGCACACGTATACACATCATGTACACATCATGTACTTAGGTATAACTAAACCATATACAAATATATAGCTTTATTCAGCATGTACATATACGCGTATATACACATATATTTAACCATACTGAACCAAGTGTAACTGTACACTAGTACACGCTAGTCATACGGGGCACTGTCAGTCAAGCCGGGTAAGCTCGCTGTCGCTTTAGGAGTTTTTCTAATAACTTTGTGTGCTTTCTTTGCTTTCTCCTATGACCTTCACTTGTATTTTAATGATTCTGCTGTAACCATGAATTGAAACTTTCTAACAAGACCTGCAGCTATGCTTCTCACAATTTATTCTACAGACTCTAATCCTGTAATTTTCCTAAATGCATCAGAGATTTTATGCCCTCGCAGGTGATTCTGAATTCAGCCGCCCTTCCAACAGTTGTTGAGACATTTTGCGACTCACTCGATTCCGTAAAACACAGTCTTCTATCCATGGAGATGGCGAGCTCTGAGATGAGAGACACGAGGGCGCAGTTAATCAGGTAGAATTTAATTATCTCTATTTCATCACCCCAATAACTGACGTCTGTTAAAAGTCTAAACAGTTTATCGGCGCAAGTTAGGGGAGGATTAGTCCTTATTGATTTAAAGGAAATTAAGAATTAATTAATACCTTATAGGTAGATTATATGCCGGTGATACCAAATCCATGACTTTCTCACTGCAAAAAATGAACAGTTTTTTTTCAAATAATGAATTTACGAAACAATGACTGCTGTCGGATGCAGGTAATGGTTGGTTGACGGATGGTATCACCAGCAATTATTCGAACAGGAAATCGATAAACAATGAAACCTGTCAGGTGTGAATGATGAAGCTGTCATCTTTGCTGACAACCAATAAATTGAGAATAGTTAACAAAATGCCTATATAAAAATGTTTGCCAAGCACAAACTATTTTTAGCATGCATGAATCTGTTTAGAAGAGCGGCAGGCCAGAGAGTAAGAGTTGAATACTATAGCTATGTAGGAGGCAAAGAATAAGTGCAGGATAACGATAATAGGAATGATGGTGCTGCTTATTCTCTATGTTATGTAAATAATAAAGGTCTCGCCATGTTGACCCTTTCCGGTGCTTTCCGTAAACTAATAATCATTGTTTGAATGATGCGGTTAATTCGCAAGTTGTCTGCAAGATGGAAGGGGCAAGAATCTGCAAGTCAACCGAGTTTTGTTACCAGCAAAATTTTATCAACTGTTTCATGCTTACGAAATATAAAAACGGCACTTGTGAATGACGCGCAAGAATATACCATACAAGCTATTCCATTTTAGACATTTTAACATTTCAATTGTTCCTATTTCGATTTGAGTGAGACAGGAATACGCCGCTATGACCTCTGATGTAGAATTCCTTATCTTTTTTAATAAAAGTGCCAGCGTTAATCCGCAACCCGCGAATGTCCGTTGAAACACTTATTGTGGTAACTCAATGTGTGCACAACTCCAAATATATCGCGTGGTAACTCAATGTGTGCACAACTCCAAATCCACATAATTCGCAAAATAAAATCATAGTGATAGAGATGTGTCCCAAATGGGTCTGCAGGTTTTCAGCTTAATCGAGCACTTTGTTATGATTGGTTTAATCTCTAATCATCGTCTCCCAAAACTATAATATTAAACAAAAATATTACCTGCATTGATTGTGATGGAAATAATCGACAGCAATCTAGCAGTTTGACAACTAATTGACCGATAGCGGACCACAGCTGTATTTTAGCTTTGGTCCGCTAAACTACAGCTATGGTCCGTCAAAAAAATCGGATTTTTTCAGATTTAAATCAGATTTTTTTAAAAACATCATTTACCAGCTTTTTTCATAATCCTAACGATTTTATTTTTTGACGTGGGCCACATGAAAATATTAGCAACATAACAAAACAACTTTGCATCCTTTAATTTATCAAAAGTTGTTTTTATTTTAATTTTGACCAAGTTGTGTAGTTCATATTCACAGTAGACCCTCTATAAGTCCCATTTTTCAGGGTCAGCCTTTGAGATGGGAAAGCTTTGAAAAAAATAAATCAAACATGATATTTTAGGATGATTTAAATCCACAGCCTTTGACATAAAAAAATCATCAAACATGATTTTTTAGGATGATTCAAGTCATGATTTAAATCATTTGATTTTAAACGGCCAACCCTGATTGGCTGTTGATTAAACTGATTAAACCCTGATTGGCTGTTGATCAGCCAATCAACACCCCTGATTGGCTGTTGATCAGCCAATCAGGGTTGTATGACCATATCTTTCACTCATATCTAGAGCATTTATTCATTTATTTATTGTTACCGTTAGCTGATACCAGAAGAATCTTAGCTTCTTATGTAACCAAGTGGAATTAACTCCCATCAATCTATTTCCTTTCAGAATTCACATCTCTGACTCACTTAGTTTAAACAGTTCATGAGGTCCATACTTCGTGCACTTGTTGCCCTCGTTTTCATTAGACCACTGTCTATAGTATTCATATATTATCGCTGTGATAACTCGTATGGAAAGTGACTGATGACATATCTGATGAAAGAAAATGATATAGTCCAAGGCGCTTGGCTTTAATCCACAGAAGGTTCCTGGTGAATTGTATGACTTGATTTATTACCACAAGAAGTGAACTAGCTTAGATGTTAGATGGGCGTTCCCTTATATTAAGACAGTCGTATGAAGGTCTTTGCGCTTGCCAAGGCCGAGGCCCAGATGTAATTTTGACTGTTTAAAATTTTAGCTAACATTAACTTAAGACTGGGTACCTCAACCAACAATTATTTAATATAAAAATGACAAGTACAGGGTCCAGACTGTACTATAGTATCTTATTAAAATAAATAAAGAACCATATATACCTCTATGATTGTTAAATATATTGATTACCTTGACTTACGACTATCTCTACTCACAAATCTTTTTATATATACATATATATATATATATATATACCAGAAAATTAGTGTAAAGATTCGTTTTGACATACAAAATAATTTTTAACATGTGACATTACAGTTTTATAAATCAACTAGCATTAAGCCTTTCACTGCCAATCATGTAAAAATTCGGCTATTGGTTTAGTGCCAGCCATTTTACCGAAAATTGCCGATATTGCTTCATGATATGTGTACAGTATTTTTTCAATTTCAATCTCCATCTAGAACATTTTTGTTACATATTTTATTTAGCCAACATTTTAACTAACATTGCTATGCAAAAATTCAATGGATCTATACTTTGTGCAATGATAAAGCTGTGTGAAGCTACGATCGATGCGAAGCTAAAACGATCCTTCATAATGTTCCTTATTCTTACAAAATTATTACTTTCACCACTATCAGAGACAGTGCTGCTGCTTTAATTATCTGTATAATCACGAAAATCTGAATTAGCTATAATGTCACCAACATAACTAATTACCTGTTTTCTGACTCGCGCGCGGTAATTAATGAACTCACACAAAAATTTTCGTTTTTAGATTAGAAATTCTCAAACAAAAGTTTAAAATTGCTTCTTTGTTTTAGGCTAATTTTATAGAGAAATCTTCGGACAACACTATCAATTTCATAAAAACCTTAAAGACCGTGGGTTATGCTGTCAACAAATAATAAAATTAAGTTGCTACGCAATTGCTGGGAAAGTCGCAAAAATGCGTCTATGGCAGTGGACCTAGAAAATGCATAAATGCGTTTACGGCAGCGCAAGGGTTAAGCCTGGCCATGCCCAGGGTTGCTTATATTTTCAATGAAAGAGCACACAGCCGGGTGTTTGACAGGCTCGCACGCACCAGACAGAGTTTTGAAATAAAATATTTTTGGCCACCTGGGGAGCCTATGCGGGTGAAGTTTGGACACAAGCTAGGAAAAATTGGGGAAACACACAGCATTTGCAGACTAACAGACAGACACTCTGTCTAAGTATGATATAGCAATACAGTATAGTATAGCAATACAGTATAGCAATACAGTATAGCAATACAGTATAGTATAGCAATACAGTATAGCAATACAGTATAGCAATACAGTATAGTATAGCAATACAGTATAGCAATACAGTATAGCAATACAGTATAGCAATACAGTATAGCAATACAGTATAGCAATACAGTATAGTATAGCAATACAGTATAGCAATACAGTATAGCAATACAGTATAGCAATACAGTATAGCAATACAGTATAGCAATACAGTATAGTATAGCAATACAGTATAGCAATACAGTATAGCAATACAGTATAGTATAGCAATACAGTATAGCAATACAGTATAGCAATACAGTATAGCAATACAGTATAGCAATACAGTATAGTATAGCAATACAGTATAGCAATACAGTATAGCAATACAGTAAAGCAATACAGTATAGTATAGCAATACAGTATAGCAATACAGTATAGTATAGCAATACAGTATAGCAATACAGTATAGTATAGCAATACAGTATAGCAATACAGTATAGTATAGCAATACAGGTTTATATTTCAAATAATTTAAGGTAAAAAAAGAGAACTGTAAACTTTGTGAATCGAATATATTAAAATACGCGGTTTTTGATTAAAATTTTCTGCGGCCGCTACAATGTTGTTTTACGCTAGGCACTCATCTGACTCTGACTGATGGTTTCTGTCAATCCGTCTGTGAAACAGTCAATGGCAGCCTGACGAGCGCCAAGCATGAGACAATGTTGCGGCTGTTGGGAGAAATTTTGGTCCACAAGCGTCTAGATTTATTAATGTGGATAAGCAGTTATCGTTCAGATAGTTTGGTTCTATGGTGCTAGAATAATATTGACCGGTACTTCTTACCCCCCTTGGTGTGAGGGGTAGCGGTTATAGTTCAGATAGTTTGGTTCTATGGTGCTAGAATAATATTGACCCGTACTTCTTACCCCCCTTGGTGTGAGGGGTAGCGGTTATCGTTCAGATAGTTTGGTTCTATGGTGCTAGAATAATATTGACCCATACTTCTTACCCCCCTTGGTGTGAGGGGTAGCGGTTATCGTTCAGATAGTTTGGTTCTATGGTGCTAGAATAATATTGACCCGTACTTCTTACCCCCCTTGGTGTGAGGGGTAGCGGTTATCGTTCAGATAGTTTGGTTCTATGGTGCTAGAATAATATTGACCCATACTTCTTACCCCCTTGGTGTGAGGGGTAGCGGTTATCGTTCAGATAGTTTGGTTCTATGGTGCTAGAATAATATTGACCCATACTTCTTACCCCCCTTGGTGTGAGGGGTAGCGGTTATCGTTCAGATAGTTTGGTTCTATGGTGCTAGAATAATATTGACCCATACTTCTTACCCCCCTTGGTGTGAGGGGTAGCGGTTGTCGTTCAGATAGTTTGGTTCTATGGTGCTAGAATAATATTGACCCGTACTTCTTACCCCCCTTGGTGTGAGGGGTAGCGGTTATCGTTCAGATAGTTTGGTTCTATGGTGCTAGAATAATATTGACCCATACTTCTTACCCCCCCTTGGTGTGAGGGGTAGCGGTTATCGTTCAGATAGTTTGGTTCTATGGTGCTAGAATAATATTGACCCATACTTCTTACCCCCCTTGGTGTGAGGGGTAGCGGTTGTCGTTCAGATAGTTTGGTTCTATGGTGCTAGAATAATATTGACCCGGACTTCTTACCCCCCTTGGTGTGAGGGGTAGCGGTTGTCGTTCAGATAGTTTGGTTCTATGGTGCTAGAATAATATTGACCCGTACTTCTTACCCCCTTGGTGTGAGGGGTAGCGGTTATCGTTCAGATAGTTTGGTTCTATGGTGCTAGAATAATATTGACCCATACTTCTTACCCCCCTTGGTGTGAGGGGTAGCGGTTATCGTTCAGATAGTTTGGTTCTATGGTGCTAGAATAATATTGACCCGTACTTCTTACCCCCCTTGGTGTGAGGGGTAGCGGTTATAGTTCAGATAGTTTGGTTCTATGGTGCTAGAATAATATTGACCCATACTTCTTACCCCCCTTAGTGTGAGGGGTAGCGGTTATCGTTCAGATAGTTTGGTTCTATGGTGCTAGAATAATATTGACCCGTACTTCTTACCCCCTTGGTGTGAGGGGTAGCGGTTATAGTTCAGATAGTTTGGTTCTATGGTGCTAGAATAATATTGACCCGTACTTCTTACCCCCCTTGGTGTGAGGGGTAGCGGTTATCGTTCAGATAGTTTGGTTCTATGGTGCTAGAATAATATTGACCCATACTTCTTACCCCCCTTGGTGTGAGGGGTAGCGGTTATAGTTCAGATAGTTTGGTTCTATGGTGCTAGAATAATATTGACCCATACTTCTTACCCCCCTTAGTGTGAGGGGTAGCGGTTATCGTTCAGATAGTTTGGTTCTATGGTGCTAGAATAATATTGACCCATACTTCTTAACCCCCTTGGTGTGAGGGGTAGCGGTTATCGTTCAGATAGTTTGGTTCTATGGTGCTAGAATAATATTGACTCGTACTTCTTACCCCCCTTGGTGTGAGGGGTAGCGGTTATCGTTCAGATAGTTTGGTTCTATGGTGCTAGAATAATATTGACCCGTACTTCTTACCCCCCTTGGTGTGAGGGGTAGCGGTTATCGTTCAGATAGTTTGGTTCTATGGTGCTAGAATAATATTGACCCATACTTCTTACCCCCCTTGGTGTGAGGGGTAGCAGTTATAGTTCAGATAGTTTGGTTCTATGGTGCTAGAATAATATTGACCCTTACTTCTTACCCCCTTGGTGTGAGGGGTAGCAGTTATAGTTCAGATAGTTTGGTTCTATGGTGCTAGAATAATATTGACCCATACTTCTTACCCCCCTTGGTGTGAGGGGTAGCGGTTATCGTTCAGATAGTTTGGTTCTATGGTGCTAGAATAATATTGACCCATACTTCTTACCCCCCCTTGGTGTGAGGGGTAGCGGTTATCGTTCAGATAGTTTGGTTCTATGGTGCTAGAATAATATTGACCCATACTTCTTACCCCCCTTGGTGTGAGGGGTAGCGGTTATAGTTCAGATAGTTTGGTTCTATGGTGCTAGAATAATATTGACCCGTACTTCTTACCCCCCTTGGTGTGAGGGGTAGCGGTTATCGTTCAGATAGTTTGGTTCTATGGTGCTAGAATAATATTGACCCATACTTCTTACCCCCCTTGGTGTGAGGGGTAGCGGTTATAGTTCAGATAGTTTGGTTCTATGGTGCTAGAATAATATTGACCCATACTTCTTACCCCCCTTAGTGTGAGGGGTAGCGGTTATCGTTCAGATAGTTTGGTTCTATGGTGCTAGAATAATATTGACCCATACTTCTTAACCCCCTTGGTGTGAGGGGTAGCGGTTATCGTTCAGATAGTTTGGTTCTATGGTGCTAGAATAATATTGACTCGTACTTCTTACCCCCCTTGGTGTGAGGGGTAGCGGTTATCGTTCAGATAGTTTGGTTCTATGGTGCTAGAATAATATTGACCCGTACTTCTTACCCCCCTTGGTGTGAGGGGTAGCGGTTATCGTTCAGATAGTTTGGTTCTATGGTGCTAGAATAATATTGACCCATACTTCTTACCCCCCTTGGTGTGAGGGGTAGCAGTTATAGTTCAGATAGTTTGGTTCTATGGTGCTAGAATAATATTGACCCGTACTTCTTACCCCCCTTGGTGTGAGGGGTAGCGGTTATCGTTCAGATAGTTTGGTTCTATGGTGCTAGAATAATATTGACCCATACTTCTTACCCCCCCTTGGTGTGAGGGGTAGCAGTTATCGTTCAGATAGTTTGGTTCTATGGTGCTAGAATAACATTGACCCATACTTCTTACCCCCCTTGGTGTGAGGGGTAGCGGTTATCGTTCAGATAGTTTGGTTCTATGGTGCTAGAATAATATTGACCCGTACTTCTTACCCCCCTTGGTGTGAGGGGTAGCGGTTATCGTTCAGATAGTTTGGTTCTATGGTGCTAGAATAATATTGACCCATACTTCTTACCCCCCTTGGTGTGAGGGGTAGCAGTTATCGTTCAGATAGTTTGGTTCTATGGTGCTAGAATAATATTGACCCGTACTTCTTACCCCCCTTGGTGTGAGGGGTAGCGGTTATAGTTCAGATAGTTTGGTTCTTTGGTGCTAGAATAATATTGACCCATACTTCTTACCCCCCTTGGTGTGAGGGGTAGCGGTTATCGTTCAGATAGTTTGGTTCTATGGTGCTAGAATAATATTGACCCATACTTCTTACCCCCCTTGGTGTGAGGGGTAGCAGTTATAGTTCAGATAGTTTGGTTCTATGGTGCTAGAATAATATTGACCCATACTTCTTACCCCCTTGGTGTGAGGGGTAGCAGTTATAGTTCAGATAGTTTGGTTCTATGGTGCTAGAATAATATTGACCCATACTTCTTACCCCCCTTGGTGTGAGGGGTAGCGGTTATCGTTCAGATAGTTTGGTTCTATGGTGCTAGAATAATATTGACCCATACTTCTTACCCCCCTTAGTGTGAGGGGTAGCGGTTATCGTTCAGATAGTTTGGTTCTATGGTGCTAGAATAATATTGACCCATACTTCTTACCCCCCTTAGTGTGAGGGGTAGCGGTTATCGTTCAGATAGTTTGGTTCTATGGTGCTAGAATAATATTGACCCATACTTCTTACCCCCCTTAGTGTGAGGGGTAGCGGTTATCGTTCAGATAGTTTGGTTCTATGGTGCTAGAATAACATTGACCCGTACTTCTTACCCCCCTTGGTGTGAGGGGTAGCAGTTATAGTTCAGATAGTTTGGTTCTATGGTGCTAGAATAATATTGACCCATACTTCTTACCCCCTTGGTGTGAGGGGTAGCAGTTATAGTTCAGATAGTTTGGTTCTATGGTGCTAGAATAATATTGACCCATACTTCTTACCCCCCTTGGTGTGAGGGGTAGCGGTTATCGTTCAGATAGTTTGGTTCTATGGTGCTAGAATAATATTGACCCGTACTTCTTACCCCCCTTGGTGTGAGGGGTAGCGGTTATCGTTCAGATAGTTTGGTTCTATGGTGCTAGAATAATATTGACCCATACTTCTTACCCCCCTTGGTGTGAGGGGTAGCGGTTATCGTTCAGATAGTTTGGTTCTATGGTGCTAGAATAATATTGACCCGTACTTCTTACCCCCCTTGGTGTGAGGGGTAGCGGTTATCGTTCAGATAGTTTGGTTCTATGGTGCTAGAATAATATTGACCCATACTTCTTACCCCCCTTGGTGTGAGGGGTAGCGGTTATCATTCAGATAGTTTGGTTCTATGGTGCTAGAATAATATTGACCCATACTTCTTACCCCCCTTGGTGTGAGGGGTAGCGGTTATCGTTCAGATAGTTTGGTTCTATGGTGCTAGAATAATATTGACCCATACTTCTTACCCCCCTTAGTGTGAGGGGTAGCGGTTATCGTTCAGATAGTTTGGTTCTATGGTGCTAGAATAACATTGACCCGTACTTCTTACCCCCCTTGGTGTGAGGGGTAGCGGTTATCGTTCAGATAGTTTGGTTCTATGGTGCTAGAATAATATTGACCCATACTTCTTACCCCCCTTGGTGTGAGGGGTAGCGGTTATAGTTCAGATAGTTTGGTTCTATGGTGCTAGAATAATATTGACCCGTACTTCTTACCCCCCCTTGGTGTGAGGGGTAGCGGTTATCGTTCAGATAGTTTGGTTCTATGGTGCTAGAATAATATTGACCCATACTTCTTACCCCCTTGGTGTGAGGGGTAGCAGTTATAGTTCAGATAGTTTGGTTCTATGGTGCTAGAATAATATTGACCCATACTTCTTACCCCCCTTGGTGTGAGGGGTAGCAGTTATCGTTCAGATAGTTTGGTTCTATGGTGCTAGAATAATATTGACCCATACTTCTTACCCCCCTTAGTGTGAGGGGTAGCAGTTATAGTTCAGATAGTTTGGTTCTATGGTGCTAGAATAATATTGACCCATACTTCTTACCCCCCTTAGTGTGAGGGGTAGCAGTTATAGTTCAGATAGTTTGGTTCTATGGTGCTAGAATAATATTGACCCATACTTCTTACACCCCTTGGTGTGAGGGGTAGCGGTTATCGTTCAGATAGTTTGGTTCTATGGTGCTAGAATAATATTGACCCGTACTTCTTACCCCCCCTTGGTGTGAGGGGTAGCGGTTATCGTTCAGATAGTTTGGTTCTATGGTGCTAGAATAATATTGACCCATACTTCTTACACCCCTTGGTGTGAGGGGTAGCGGTTATCGTTCAGATTGTTTGGTTCTATGGTGCTAGAATAATATTGACCCGTACTTCTTACCCCCCTTGGTGTGAGGGGTAGCGGTTATAGTTCAGATAGTTTGGTTCTATGGTGCTAGAATAATATTGACCCATACTTCTTACACCCCTTGGTGTGAGGGGTAGCGGTTATAGTTCAGATAGTTTGGTTCTATGGTGCTAGAATAATATTGACCCATACTTCTTACCCCCCTTAGTGTGAGGGGTAGCAGTTATAGTTCAGATAGTTTGGTTCTATGGTGCTAGAATAATATTGACCCATACTTCTTACACCCCTTGGTGTGAGGGGTAGCGGTTATAGTTCAGATAGTTTGGTTCTATGGTGCTAGAATAATATTGACCCGTACTTCTTACCCCCCTTGGTGTGAGGGGTAGCGGTTATCGTTCAGATAGTTTGGTTCTATGGTGCTAGAATAATATTGACCCATACTTCTTACCCCCCTTGGTGTGAGGGGTAGCGGTTATCGTTCAGATAGTTTGGTTCTATGGTGCTAGAATAATATTGACCCGTACTTCTTACCCCCCCTTGGTGTGAGGGGTAGCGGTTATCGTTCAGATAGTTTGGTTCTATGGTGCTAGAATAATATTGACCCGTACTTCTTACCCCCCCTTGGTGTGAGGGGTAGCGGTTATCGTTCAGATAGTTTGGTTCTATGGTGCTAGAATAATATTGACCCATACTTCTTACCCCCCTTGGTGTGAGGGGTAGCAGTTATCGTTCAGATAGTTTGGTTCTATGGTGCTAGAATAATATTGACCCATACTTCTTACCCCCCTTGGTGTGAGGGGTAGCAGTTATAGTTCAGATAGTTTAGTTCTATGGTGCTAGAATAATATTGACCCGTACTTCTTACCCCCCTTGGTGTGAGGGGTAGCGGTTATCGTTCAGATAGTTTGGTTCTATGGTGCTAGAATAATATTGACCCATACTTCTTACCCCCCTTGGTGTGAGGGGTAGCGGTTATCGTTCAGATAGTTTGGTTCTATGGTGCTAGAATAATATTGACCCATACTTCTTACCCCCCTTGGTGTGAGGGGTAGCGGTTATCGTTCAGATAGTTTGGTTCTATGGTGCTAGAATAATATTGACCCATACTTCTTACCCCCCTTGGTGTGAGGGGTAGCAGTTATAGTTCAGATAGTTTGGTTCTATGGTGCTAGAATAATATTGACCCATACTTCTTACCCCCCTTAGTGTGAGGGGTAGCAGTTATCGTTCAGATAGTTTGGTTCTATGGTGCTAGAATAATATTGACCCATACTTCTTACCCCCCTTGGTGTGAGGGGTAGTGGTTATCGTTCAGATAGTTTGGTTCTATGGTGCTAGAATAATATTGACCCATACTTCTTACCCCCCTTGGTGTGAGGGGTAGCGGTTATCGTTCAGATAGTTTGGTTCTATGGTGCTAGAATAATATTGACCCATACTTCTTACCCCCCTTGGTGTGAGGGGTAGCGGTTATAGTTCAGATAGTTTGGTTCTATGGTGCTAGAATAATATTGACCCATACTTCTTACCCCCCTTAGTGTGAGGGGTAGCGGTTATCGTTCAGATAGTTTGGTTCTATGGTGCTAGAATAATATTGACCCGTACTTCTTACCCCCCCTTGGTGTGAGGGGTAGCAGTTATTGTTCAGATAGTTTGGTTCTATGGTGCTAGAATAATATTGACCCATACTTCTTAACCCCCTTGGTGTGAGGGGTAGCGGTTATCGTTCAGATAGTTTGGTTCTATGGTGCTAGAATAATATTGACCCGTACTTCTAACCCCCCTTGGTGTGAGGGGTAGCGGTTATCGTTCAGATAGTTTGGTTCTATGGTGCTAGAATAATATTGACCCATACTTCTTACCCCCCTTGGTGTGAGGGGTAGCAGTTATAGTTCAGATAGTTTGGTTCTATGGTGCTAGAATAATATTGACCCATACTTCTTACCCCCCTTAGTGTGAGGGGTAGCGGTTATCGTTCAGATAGTTTGGTTCTATGGTGCTAGAATAATATTGACCCATACTTCTTACCCCCCTTGGTGTGAGGGGTAGCAGTTATCGTTCAGATAGTTTGGTTCTATGGTGCTAGAATAATATTGACCCATACTTCTTACCCCCCTTGGTGTGAGGGGTAGCGGTTATCGTTCAGATAGTTTGGTTCTATGGTGCTAGAATAATATTGACCCATACTTCTTACCCCCCTTGGTGTGAGGGGTAGCGGTTATCGTTCAGATAGTTTGGTTCTATGGTGCTAGAATAATATTGACCCATACTTCTTACCCCCCTTGGTGTGAGGGGTAGCGGTTATAGTTCAGATAGTTTGGTTCTATGGTGCTAGAATAATATTGACCCATACTTCTTACCCCCCTTAGTGTGAGGGGTAGCGGTTATCGTTCAGATAGTTTGGTTCTATGGTGCTAGAATAATATTGACCCATACTTCTTAACCCCCTTGGTGTGAGGGGTAGCGGTTATCGTTCAGATAGTTTGGTTCTATGGTGCTAGAATAATATTGACCCGTACTTCTAACCCCCCTTGGTGTGAGGGGTAGCGGTTATCGTTCAGATAGTTTGGTTCTATGGTGCTAGAATAATATTGACCCGTACTTCTAACCCCCCTTGGTGTGAGGGGTAGCGGTTATCGTTCAGATAGTTTGGTTCTATGGTGCTAGAATAATATTGACCCATACTTCTTACCCCCCTTGGTGTGAGGGGTAGCGGTTATAGTTCAGATAGTTTGGTTCTATGGTGCTAGAATAATATTGACCCATACTTCTTACCCCCCTTAGTGTGAGGGGTAGCGGTTATCGTTCAGATAGTTTGGTTCTATGGTGCTAGAATAATATTGACCCATACTTCTTAACCCCCTTGGTGTGAGGGGTAGCGGTTATCGTTCAGATAGTTTGGTTCTATGGTGCTAGAATAATATTGACCCGTACTTCTAACCCCCCTTGGTGTGAGGGGTAGCGGTTATCGTTCAGATAGTTTGGTTCTATGGTGCTAGAATAATATTGACCCGTACTTCTAACCCCCCTTGGTGTGAGGGGTAGCGGTTATCGTTCAGATAGTTTGGTTCTATGGTGCTAGAATAATATTGACCCATACTTCTTAACCCCCTTGGTGTGAGGGGTAGCGGTTATCGTTCAGATAGTTTGGTTCTATGGTGCTAGAATAATATTGACCCGTACTTCTAACCCCCCTTGGTGTGAGGGGTAGCGGTTATCGTTCAGATAGTTTGGTTCTATGGTGCTAGAATAATATTGACCCATACTTCTTACCCCCCTAGGTGTGAGGGGTAGCGGTTGTCAAAAAGGAGAAAACAATTCATTTTTTAGAAGTAAGACAACAAATAATACAGCAACCTGAGCAAGCATTTTTGTATCAGTTCTTTGATATTTATCTGAAAGTATCCTGTAGTTATCATGAGCAACATGGTGATAGGGAAGCGGTGAAAGCCTTAAATGTGTGAAACTGGATAGACTGGCTGTTATAATTAAATTAAAGTAAATACCAAATATAAAAATGTATATGAATATGTTATGTTAGTTTAGCGAGTTCACCTACTTTAAATTAGACCGGCTCCATAACTTGGTATCAATGTATCAGCTACGCATTAATTCATCAGTTGTTCAGACGTGAGACAATACAAACTTTTTTTCTTCATTGCTACTTCAGTAATTTAGTTTCTTTTACATATAATTTGGTTTTTACATTCAATGTTTTACATAGTATTATATAATGCTATAAGTAATTGCCGGGAGTTTTAATTATTATGTTTTTAATCTTTGGAATGAATTAAACAAACTGTAGTAGTATTCTTATAAGCGGTTTTTCTCCAACATATGACTATGTCGACATGCAAACCGAAAATAACAATCGATTAACTTTGTTTCTCAAAGTTTGGCCTTACTCCAGTAACATATCGGTCCCGCAGCTGACAGGAGAAGGAATGAAGACAGCTGGAGTACTTGAAGAAATTGTACTTATAATAACTAGTACCCCTAAGCCATAAGACAGTCATTGTTGACATGACCAACTGCGAGAGTGAGAGAGAGAGTGAGGGTACCCGGGCAGTGCGGTACGCCGTCATAGCTTGTCAGGTGTAATAACTAACTGCATAAGTATTCCAAAAATGCGACAAGGCGGCTGATTGTGGGAGGTAGAGCGTCAGGGTACGACGCCAAAAGTTGTGAGTTCGAATCCCATTGAAAGCAGTCTTTTTTCCTAACCTCAGAAGGTGGCTATAGACGAAAATTATAATATTAAAGATTTGTTGACCAGTGAAGATAAACGTCTACCATTTCCAAAAATTTAAGTGCACTATAAATTTTATCTAAAATTTATTTAGCGTTAATAAATTATTTCCATAATATAAATAATTATTTAATTAACTTAAGCAGTGAGCTCGCTAGTTTTTAGTAGCTGAATGTGAGATCTCTGTCCATAATAAAACAAGTATATTGATTAACTAAAGCAAGGAGGGGAGCTAACACCTTGACGTAGGTACCACCTGGCTCTTATTTCCTGTCATATCCTCGTTCATGCTGATACATGGGGATTTTCACGGGTTGAATACCCGTGCTGGTAACATCCGTTTGTTCGTATACACAGGTATCGACAGAAAAAACATTTTTATTTCTGAAATGAGTGAAATTCCTGAAGAAAATCTCCCATTATGAATTTACATATAGATTATAGATAGCAGGTTTGGGTGTTGTGGAAGCATTGGTATCCCACATATATGTTGCGACCTTTCAACGACCTTGAGTCATATGATTTTGCCGGAACCTATCTCTTTTCGATGTCGCTCCTTCATCAGCCTATTTATTTATTAGCCGACTTCCTGTGGCCGCCTAAGCCAGGATAGATTACTAATTGATTTATTGTTTCACCCTGGCTATTAATGGCGAGACACCTTATTCATTCATAAGTTATGAAGGGATTGTGAAAAAGTCAAAGCTTGCAGCGAAGATGGAATTGTCTTATAATTTATGCGCATTTTTTTGGTTCGTTCAATCATACGTTGATGGGCTTACTAAAGATTGATTTGAAATAAAAAACATGACGAAGATAAGTTATTAATGATAACTTTGTATTCAAGCTTAGAACTGAGCGCCGGTTGGAAATGAGCCATCGGGTCGGTCAACACCGAATGACTAATAATCAGTTCTCATGTTCTCATCGCAGCTGCGACTGACCATAATTAGCTCACTCCACCACCACCTGCCGGAGACTGTCACATTGTCGTGAGTAAATGCAGCTAATTTTGAACACAAGAACTTCTCCCAACGCTCGAGTCTGTCTCCTCTATTGTGCTATTGTGCTCAGGTTCTTTACATAACTTCTGTAGTCACGCTAGTTCAGCTCCTTTGCCGCATTCCCTCGGATAATGAGTTTTCAGTTTGGCCTTAATTTCCTGCAATCATCAGGTGCTGATGAAATTCTTCCTTGCCAGCACGAATATAATGACCTCTGAATTCTACCTCAAGATCATGTCTGCTCGTTTATCACTGCGGTAAAGGAGTAGATAAATTTAGCAACAGGAAAGTATTTCTTCATTTTACTGCCAGTCATACCTCGCATCAGTTTTTACTGCGGTGGCAGTTATACATATCTAGTCATGAACATGTAAAATCGACAGCTGTCAATATGGCAGCTTACAGCGGCGTGTCAAATATTTCGCCCATGACTGTCAATTTTTCTAGCCTGTTTGCAATTGCAGGAATACGCTAGCAGGATAAATATTCGTGTATTCTATATCCGAGTATCTTCTTTTCTGCTGTTGCGCTAGGCCTACTTATTTTTGCACATTTGTGGTCATATGCACGACTCGGAGCACCTGCTGCTCCTTTTTTGAAGATGTCGGATCAATTTGAAGATGGAAAGTGTAATGAAAATGATATGTAAATTTTTAAGAAGGAATCTCTGTAAACAGTACAGTTTCAGCATATAGCATTTTGCGTAGGCACAAGTGGCCATGTGTCACTGCTTGAACATTTTGAGTTAAAAATAAACAGTTACCTGCAGGCGGTTCTCTTGGACTTTTCTAACACTTCTGCTGCAACATCTTGCTTGTCCAATCAAAAATAGATAAAATTACAAAATGCCATACGATATCTCATGTGAACTGCCCGCCGCCGTTAGCCAATTCTGAAGATAAGATGTTCTGCGATTGTTCAAATATACAAATATATATTTTATTTGTGATTCAATTCTAACCACATTTTCTGTACTGAATATGAAACACGCCATTCAACTTGTTCCAATTTTAAATTAGAATTTTAATGAAATTTCAAAACATGAACTACTTAAATGTTTATAAAGAATTTTTTTGTTATGAATCTTCTGGTCAACAGTCATGATGCAGTAGCAGGTGAGAAATAAATCGACCAGCAACGGTCAATAGGTCACCAGCAAGGGTCAACAGGTCAGCAGCAATGGTTCTCTAACAGGTTTAATGATATTTTAGTACACAAAGTAATTCATCGCTGATTTTAGATTCCCAAATTGGTTACAGCCAACGATCTTATACATGTAGTACTGAGTAATATTTAGTGCGGTTTAGATGCACCAATTGGTTACAGCCAACGATCTTATACATGTAGTACTGAGTAATATTTAGTGCGGTTTAGATGCACCAATTGGTTACAGCCAACGATCTTATACATGTAGTACTGAGTAATATTTAGTGCGTTTTAGATGCACCAATTGGTTACAGCCAACGATCTTATACATGTAGTACTGAGAAATATTTAGTGCGTTTTAGATGCACCAATTGGTTACAGCCAACGATCTTATACATGTAGTACTGAGAAATATTTAGTGCGTTTTAGATGCACCAATTGGTCACAGCCAACGATCTTATACATGTAGTACTGAGTAATATTTAGTGCGTTTTAGATGCACCAATTGGTCACAGCCAACGATCTTATACATGTAGTACTGAGTAATATTTAGTGCGTTTTAGATGCACCAATTGGTCACAGCCAACGATCTTATACATGTAGTACTGAGAAATATTTAGTGCGTTTTCGATGCACCAATTAATATTATTATTTTTATAATTATTATTATTTGTGCCAATTTAAAGTAATTCAGCAACCTACTGATCAACAGCAGAAAGTTATTGTTTTTATTGATGACATATTTATCATTTAACAGTATTATGTTAACAGTGTTTTGTTAACACTCATGTTAACAGTGTTTTGTTAACACTCATGTTAATAATGTTTTGCTAACAGATTTGTTAACAGATTTTTAATGGTGTTTTGTTAGCATTGCTCTGTTAACAGTGTTTTGGTAATAAGGTTTTGTTCACTTTATATTTGTTAATACTGTTTTCTTAAGTGTTACCAAAACAGTGTTAACATTTGTTTACAGTGTTTTGTTAACAGTTATATTAAAGTATGGGTATGCAGAGAACTAATCTTTTGTTATCGGACCTATGCTCTTCACTAATGTGAATGGCTCATAGAATACGAAACCAAAGGGCTGATAACTAACATACAGCAGTTTTAGAGACTGTCAGCCATGATAAACTTACCTGTAGTTTCAGCTCTCAGTAGTTTTAGCTTGCCTAGCGGTCTTTTCTTTTGATTAATCTGAAATCTAAATATACTGACACCTTTTATACAGATGTGAATGGTGGAGTTGTTATCTGTACATACGCTAACGTGCAGGCGCTATACATAAATAAAATACATAAACATTCCCATCATATGTAGGTAGGTAGTAAATATAGCCATACGCTATACATAGATAGTATACATAAGCACTCTCATCACATATAGATAGATAGTAAATACAGTCTTACGCCATACATAGATAAAATACATAAGCACGCTCATCACGTATAGATAGATAGTAAATATAGTCATACGCTATACATAAATAATATACATAAAAATGCTCATCATATGTAGATAGATAGTAAATACATACTCATACAACACAAAATAGTTATAAATTTTTACAATTTTTGCCAAGGCTGTTCAACTACGAGCAAATCTTGCATGAAAATAATTTGAATAGGCGGAGTCATCTTTATAATCCTCTAAACATATTTTGTTTTGAGAAGTTTGGCCAAAAACAATAGTCCATAAATCAGATTTGCAAGTAATAACAATAACAACAAAAGCATTTGACAAATAATGAGTTTTTCTTCGAAATACAAGTAGGTGGTTGCACGGTTTGCGGTCTTGTTACCCTGACGAAAAACAAGAACTTATCGAAGTGGAGGGAGAAGGGAGGATGCAGTGAGGAAAAAATGTGAGGTTGTGAAGAGAAGTGAGGACGCGTAGAGGTCGGTGAAGATGAGGAGGGAAGAGGTGAGGATGAGGAGAGATGAGGTGAGGTGAGATGAGATGAGGCTGAGAAGAGGTGAGAAGGGAAGGTGAGAAGGGAAGGTGAGAAGAGGTGAATGTGTGGAGAGACAAGAGGTAAGGGAAGGTGAGGAGAGATGAGAAGTGAGGGAAGGTGAGGAGAGATGAGAGGTAAGGGAAGGTGAGGAGAGATGAGAGGTAAGGGAAGGTGAGGAGAGATGAGAGGTAAGGGAAGGTGAGGAGAGATGAGAGGTAAGGGAAGGTGAGAAGAGATGAGAGGTAAGGGAAGGTGAGGAGAGATGAGAGGTAAGGGAAGGTGAGGAGAGATGAGAGGTAAGGGAAGGTGAGGAGAGATGAGAGGTAAGGGAAGGTGAGAAGAGATGACAGGTAAGGGAAGGTGAGGAGAGGTAAGGGAAGGTGAGGAGAGATGAGAGGTAAGGGAAGGTGAGGAGAGGTGAGGATGAGGCAAGGCGAATGGAGAGCAAAGGTTTTAGAGGTCATAAAAGTATCAGTCTCAGTTGGAGAGAGCAATGAAATGAAGGTAATAGGCAATAGTGATTAAATATGCCATAAATAATTGTTGTTGAAGAGATCAAAGGAGCCGCGGTAGTGCATTGATAGAATGTTTGCATAAATACATTAAAGAAATAGATTACAAGCGATAGAACATCGGAGGTATGTTCAAGGTAATAGCTTTTGTTTTACCTTCAAGTATTTACCAGCAATAAATTATGTAGATGAATCTATTAAGGTGGTACCTTATTCAGGCTACCGAGTATATCTCTCACAAACTACTATATGATTCGCTATGCGTACAGGTATGAGCAGATGTGCACGCCTCATGAAAAATATGCATTTATTTAAATGCTATCGGAGAGGATAAAGAGTTACGTACAAAAGGAGACGAACTTTTTGCCATAGATCCCTAGTATATTCAACTTAAAGAAATGCTAGACCGAGTGCTCAGCAGGCGCTATTCACCGACATTATATTTATTGTTTTTTGTATACTAAGACAAAATCTTAAGCTATATTAAGACTTGTGTCCTACCGATCACGTAGTCCGGCTTACCACACTTCTACCCACCGCGTCACAAAATCTCTGAACATATTGTCTTATCCTAAACTCAGTCATTTATGGATTCATGTTACAGGTTTCAAAATCTTGCATAGACTATGCCCAGAATATTTGTTTTTATTCTCCCACACATATGACAAACATAGTTTTCTATTCTGTGACACCAACATACTACATCCACCATTGTATGTTTCAGTTTATAAACTTTCCGTTACTACACCCTACAATTCACTATCTCGACTTCTACGCAATACTTTTAGATTATCAACTTTTAAAACACATCATTTAAACTATCAATAATTCCTGATTTCTGTCTTTTCATTTTCTTTCTTTTGGTATGTGATTAAACAACATCATTTCGTTGATGATTATTGATTACCAAAGCCAATATTAAGTTATACATACATTGTACCTGTTGTATATAGCTGACTCCATGTTGTATATAGCTGACTTCATGTTGTATATAGCTAACTCCATGTTGTTCAACTAAAACTCAATATCTTGCGCACCTTCTAACACGTTTGTCGCTATCTAGCATGTTCTCCAAGCAAGTACAGGCATTACTGAAATGTTGCTCTTCAAATATTAGACAAATGTAGGGAAATATGAGAGGTTAGCGGTGTATCAGATATAGAATAAATACTAAGGGTGTAAAGAATATTAAGGATGATGACACGTTTTGCAGGTGTCTTGTGGATCTACTCAACTTATCAGCTGGCATTTCTACATGTCAGCAGGTGAACAAAGATATATGCAGCTTCCAAGAGGCCTGCGTTGAAATGATACTTTCCACTCAGGTATTGCTCACCTCACTCCTAAGTAGAAGTGGGTTAGCTAGCCGGAAGAAACAACATCGCATATAATTGTCATATATTTAGAAGTTTAACAGAGAACCTTTGCTTTTCTTAAAAAGTAACATCTCGTTTGTTTGTATACTAATTTATGCTAACACTCGATTTTAGTTTCCTTGGGTTGCGCTTATTTGGAGTACATTTAAACATTGCTCACTACTCATTCTGACAGCTGCGCACACAATTGTTCATGCATGCCTATATAGCAAGAAATAGGAGAAACTCTCTAGCAATGTTAAGTGGGAATTTTTACCGCTTTTGCAATACCTACAATCGTTTTAATCGAGGTATAAAATAATGCAAAGTTGGAAACTACTGACTTTTACAATGTTTCCACATACCGCAGTATAAAATTCAATCATATAATTATAATTTATGATCAGTATTATAAATTGGGGGTAAATAGTAAGCACAGATACAAGGCTCTATGATGACTCGATACGAACAAAGAGTGAAAGAGTTAGTGGGTGGATGCCTCTAACTCTAACAAATGCCTCTGAATCAAACTGGTCTTTGTTAACTTTAAACTTTGTTGAAAGTGTTAAACTTTGTTGAAAGTGTTAAACTTTGTTTAAAGTGTGAATTATTTTTTAAGAATGGCTTTCCATAAGATGTACATCCTAACGTCAGTTGCTGTACCCTCTTTTTCTCACATAAATACCAAAGTTTTCAGGAATAGCTGAAGCATTTATACAAAACATCTAAGGGTAGGTTTTAGGAAGCTTGAATTTTATCCCGTTGTTATTATAATTTCTCATTTTTAACCTGTAGTGTTTTATATTTACACAAAGGGAAGATTTTCTGTACAATAAATTATTTTTATATGAAATACTTGTTATATAATAAATAGCAATTATATTAAAATATTATATTTTTCAAATATTTATATTTATAAATAAAACTATATATAATATAGTTTTTTCCATGCACTTTGGCCAGAGAATATGGTCATCTCAATATGCAATAGTCAACTCAATCACATGTTCGCTAATCTCTAGCTTTGTCTGCCTCCACATGACAAGCTCATTATTTTAGCTTGTCACAACTCGGCAATCACAACTCACTATAAAAGGCAGACAACTCCATAGCTTGTACTACTGCCACCTAAATGAGAAATTTATTGCTTCTACAGTGTAACTTAGTGCAGGTGATCATTCAGACAAGTAAATGTAGAATGTCTAAACCTGTGTGATGGTTAAACACTGGTTCATCATTTAGCCAAGTGGTGCTTTTTGGATTTTTTTGGAAATATTAACCCGTTTCCCTTTCGACATTGCCTCTTCATTGATATCTTACAGTCTTTGTGTATTAATTGTGCTTTTCATGGCTTTTCCATTTAGGCTGGAAACTTTGAAACCATCTCCCAAACCCTAAAGTGCCTTTCGCGACACCCTCCGTGCGCCTTTTCTCTATCCCAGATGATACTGAAGCGAATCGTTGGTCTAACAAAACAGCTCGTAACAGCCTCTTTTTCAAGTCTGATGCGCAACCACTCCTTCCTCACTCAGCTCGAGAATGTGCCAAAGGGTGAGTATAGATTGATACAGATAGTTTGGTTCATAAAAAAGAATTTCGTGAGAAATTTATCAGATGCGCTACCTTGATCACATTCCAGTGAGAAGGTGAGCAGTCTTTGATCTCCGTCAAACTGTGTTTGGGTTTCCTTGACTTTCTTACACGCTGCCAAGTGCATTATAAACAGCCCAGCAAGCCTCAGCAGCCTCCAAAAGCGTTTTAAGATACGCCACACAGCAGACCCCGCAAGTTTTTGATCTTGAGTGGAGACGCATTTGGTGGTCCCAACTTTTTCCGATGCATGACACATACTGTACTCTGAATGTTCTTTATTGAAACAGCCCAAGGTATGGGAAGTTTGATACTCAATGCGTTGAAAATATTCGTTTCAAATTATTAATCTCAAAATCATCAGTTCAAAAATTAAGTAATGAAAGGAGTAGTATGTATTATTGTATAGTACTATTATTATAATAGTACTATTATTATATTATTTTTATTACTAGTAATATTTAGTAATTTCTTTATTCACTTTAATTATTTTTATCACTGGAAATCCCTTGCGCTGCAAGAGATCGTCATGTGTAATAACTATGTGTACAATTATTCCACTATGGTCCAAGGTAGTTGAGTGGTGCGGTTAGTGGCTCGCTAGGCTCTGAGCGCAAATATCTGGGTTTGATCCCCATGCGATGCATTCCTTTTTTCCAACTTATTAGCGTAGCCTCAGACGGACGGATGGATGGTCACGGCTCTTATGATATCGAAGACTATAATAAGGATTGTTGGTATTGCATAGCCAACAATAACAGTAGTAAACATGTTTTTTGTACAGTGCGACTCCGTGCATCCCGTGTCTATACTCTGCCTGCTAGGTTAAGACCTCCATCATGGTTATCCATACAGCCTTTTTGTGATCTCTTGAAATTAAACCTGGTTTTGGAATGCATTTTTGCTGCATAGCTTGCTCAGTGTCTTAAAAACTTGAACATTTTAAGCGTTCACTAGGTTACTGCAATATGTATGATGTACTAACTATCGTAATCAAAATGCTGTTCCAATAAGGAAAGTTCTGGCGGTTTTATTAAATACTAGAGTTTTTGAGGTTTCACAAAGCTGATAAAATCAGTAATTCACAATTGTTGAAGCTCTCTAAAGCAACGCATCATTTGCTTTTCATAGCTACTCTCGTGTAAATAAACATGTGGCTAATTCGTGGAAAAATCATGTCTAGAATTGGAAAAGCTCAAGAGTGGAATTTGTAAAGTATGTGCAAAACCATCACCATTAGCAAAAGCTGTGCATTTCGCTAATCGTGAAAATTTTCACCTGCAGGAGGCTTGAAGATCCTCCCTGCGCAGGCAATCAGCTCAAACATGAAGTTATATCATGAAGCTTCGACCAAACCTGTGTAATTTATGTCACATCATCAGTCTGCAGGCCAGACAGCTATTATCCCGTGTTTTCTTGTCTCCATTTTGAAATCTATGATCTTGTTATTGCTAACTTCAGAGTTATGAGATCCCTTTATCTCGCCCGCCTGCATTCCTTCACTTCTGAACCTCAATTTATTGTATTGCATAATATCATGAAAACTGTATCAATTTTCCCTTTCATGATTTTTATTGGCTTATGACTGACAATTGGTTTGAAAAATATGGATTCATTTTTTTATCCACTGATTGATGTAGCCAATAGTTATGTAGATTTTTACTCATCTATTGTCGAGATATGAATTGGGTAAGATTAGCTAATTGATTCGTGATTTAAAAGCAAGACATCTTACGCTTTATTATCTAGCTGCGGTTTGTTTGTTGTTCTCCCAGTTCCATTCCTGTCAGAAACTCCCTTTTCAGATGAGAGCTATTTTTTGCCGTTTTTTGTTTTATTCAAAGACTATCGTAAAAGCCTGTTGACAGGAAGACGTGTACTACTGAGATATGAATGTTACTCCATTAGCCAGCCTCTAGTAGTACAGCTGCAAGACAAGCCTGAAACCTAGAAACACATTATTCCAGTGAAATTATTTCAAATACGGTAGACATTCTGACAACGTATACCTTCTATAATGTAAATTCCGCATAACGTAATACCTAATGCCTTGATATGCAAGTGTCTAAAAATACGAGAAGTTTGAGATTCGAGGAAAATTCTAAACAAATTTTACTTTGAGATACGAGACAAAGTTGAGATATGAGCATACAAGACAGTTTCTGATCGGCAGCTATATGGCTGAGTATGCGGCAGGCTGGTTACGAGAACAGCATCGCTCGATCTTTCTTACTGTCATTCTTGTTGTCACATTTTATGCGGATCAGAACTACTAGATAGGTATTTGTTAATTATTGAGCTTAAGTGGTAAATTAATACAATTAAAAACACATTTTTTTTAATATCCTGTTTTTCGGTAGCTTGTTCAGAGAGTGGGAAAGGATTAATTTGTATTTAGTTATTTATATAGGAAAATTGATTTGAGATACGAGTGAATTTACATGAGTAATCACCTCATGAGACTAAAAAATTAAATTCGCCATTTGCATTTAGCAATTGCAATTTGCAACACGGCAATTGCATTGTTGCAAATTGCAATTCGCATTTTTGCAATTTGCAACTGCATGGTTCACATTTATGCATTAAGCTAAAGATACGATGTGTCTGTACTGCCATTACTAAACTATAAACCTATAAACCCTCTCCAAGGACTCGCAACTTCTATGAGATATGACTTGGAGAATAGACAATAAAGAGATCCCCAGCTACAAACTGAGGAGTTATCACACCGTGTACAACAGGTCTTTGTTAAAGCTAGAGGCTGATAATCGTTCTCTGATAAGCCATTAACCCTGCTTCAAAACTTATAACAAAAATTATTTGAAATTTTGGAATCTCTGTTCTGCTGTTTGTTATATATTAATGTTTGGCGATGAAATTGTGTATTTTTATATAATTATAATTTAAAACTGGAATAAAAAACAATAATAAAATCCATAATAGTTTAATTAAAGAGTAAATAGATTTTGATTGTAAGATGCATGGAAATAATGAAGCTCCTGAAAATTTGCTACTCGAACAATTTCTCTTACGCATAGTCGTTTACAATGCTCTCACTTTAATGAGAAAAGTTGAAAATATGTCATAACACAATTTTTAGAAACGCATGTTTGTCCGTAGTTAATTTTAAATATTCAGTTGCTGATCTGGTACATAGCTAGTTTGCTGATTCACCTCCCCCTAACGTTGCTTCCATAACTTTTAATACTTGTGGCTCCTGTACATTCGTTAGATATACTATGTTACCGGTTGATTGGTTAGACTCGTATATGCTCTATTATTGATTGGATAGGCTGGTGTATACGCGGCTGTTAATTGGTTAGACTCGTATATGCTCTATTATTGATTGGATAGGCTGGTGTATACGCGGCTGTTGATTGGTTAGACTCGTAGATGCTCTATTATTGATTGGATAGGCTGGCGTATACGCGGTTGTTTATTGGTTAGACTCGTATATGCTCTATTATTAAATGGATAGGCTGGCGTATACACGGCTGTTGATTGGTTAGACTCGTATATGCTCTATTATTGATTGGATAGGCTGGCGTATACGCGGCTGTTGATTGGTTATACTCATATATGCTCTGCTATTGATTGGATAGGCTGGCGTATACGCGGTTGTTTATTGGTTAGGCTCGTATATGCTCTATTATTGAATGGATAGGCTGGCGTATACACGGCTGTTGATTGGTTAGACTCGTATATGCTCTATTATTGATTGGATAGGCTGGCGTATATGCGGCTGTTGATTGGTTAGACTCATATATGCTCTGCTATTGATTGGATAGGCTGTCATATACTCTACTGTTGATGGGTTAGGCTGGTATATACTTGGCTATTCATTGGTTAGGCTAAAGTATACTGTATTGCCTTGATTGGTTTGGCTAAGGTATACCGTATTGCTCATTGGTTGGGCTGGTTTATACTATTTCATTGATTGGATAGGTTAAAATATGTCGTAAGAGTCGTTAAGCTCTATGTCATTGATCGGTAAAGTTAAAATATACTTGATCGTTGATTATTTGGACTCACTGAGTCCGCTATCTCTGCAGCAGTTTGCAAGAATCTCTGATGTCTGTATGTGGAGATAACTGCTCTCCTGTTCCATATGTTTAACTTTAATGCTTGTAAACTAATGGTTGTTTATTATTACTCTCTTGAACCTATAAGTTCAATAACCAATAGGTTCTCCAATAAGCCCGCAGGGTTACCAAATACCAAAAAAAACGAATAACCTTGAAATGTCAAAAACAAGGTTGAAGTACACTGCTTCGATTAATAGTAAGAATAGTCTATAATAATTATTACCTAATCTGCGAGTCAGCAGTCAGATCTCTTGCACAAGCTGTCTCTCAGCCGTGTGGCTATGCAATAAATATTCTAGGACATCCATTTATTTTCACCATGTACTTATTTCAATGGCCAGAAAGTCTAATGAATTTAATGATTTTAAGAACATCTAAGGAAACAGAATTGTTCTACCACGGCATACCAGCCATTGCAATCATGTTAATATACAACCTGATCAGGTAAAGATAACATGTTTATGTGCATCTCTTGTTATAGTCTTCTAGCTATTCCATTTTATTCATTCCTTTTAGTAACAACTGTATTCCTGTCAGCCCACAGTCTGCGAGTACAATCCGCTAACTGCGCCAAGCTTCAACCATGTCTGACGCTTCTCGACCTCATGACCTTGAGGGATGACCTAGATAAGACGTTAAGCAAGTACCCTCTATATACGGTGCACATACGAGAAATTCTCACAAAAACAGGACACCTGCTGCCCAATGACGGTGGATGGTTGGATGCGGAATGATGACAGAACTTTACATTGTGGTAAAGGACCTGCAACTGGTATATTGTACGAGGGTGCTGTAATGCTGATTATGCTGTTTTAGTTTGAAATTGCTTGCCTAGTGCCGTGGATTAGCAGGCAGAGCCAGTTATTCCCTTGCATGTCAATGTTACGACCAATTTTCTTGTCAACAAAGCGAGACAATCGTAGACTGAAGCGTCCATCTCACACCTACTGCGAGCTTAATAAACTCCTGCGCAGAGATTCTTTGATGTATTGTCACACGTCTCTTTCTTTGCCTTTCAAGTGGTCCGTCTCTCTATTTCGGTTCATTGCAATTTCGCATAAGTGGCTCTGAGAGACACTATTTTATGTTAACAAATAATCGGACTGCTTGATCTGTTGCCGTTCCCATGAAGTTCCAGAATAGGCATTAATCAACAGGTGCTTGTAGGTACTTGAGCATTCTTTGCCTATGGCGCATGTCTCAGAACATTCGCATAGAGAAATTGGTGTGGAAATAGCCTAAAGCATGCTGCCATTAGAACAAAGTTGCGCGGACACGCACTCAGTTTATAAACATCAGGTAGTCAGGTTTTATTTCTATCTGCACCCTCTCAATAGGCTTATGTACAGTTAGATTAATCCCCAAAAACATGGCAACCTGGACCATAAGCCAATAATCCACTGGTAATAACGAACTAAGTCCTTAATGATTGTAAGATTATCATGCTAGAGCATGGATGAACGCGAAACAATCACCAACAAGGAACTGTTATGCAGGTCATCAGAAAAACATCGAAATGTTTCTTCACTGTCACTGCGTACAAAACGATTTATTCAAGTCTATCTATGGCAATACTCTTTGCGCGGAGTTGTAGCCTCTAACTGTACACTCGTAGACTGAGCTCCCTGATGAATTCTTAGTAGGGGGATTTTTTACGAATAAGACTAGCTATATTTTTCATGAACAACCCCTGACAGGTAGGCAACAACAGACAGGTGGATTAGATAAACCGCTAAATTGGGAGATTTAATAGTCATTGGCAGTCAGCTGCATATGATGACAAAACTAACAAAAAAGAACAGAGGGCAAGAGCTTAATCGAGTAAACTCTGTAAAAATATTAACAAGACATAGATCTATAACAATAAAGCCGTAACAAATATTGCGTCAATAGACAGGAAATGTATAGAAGCTTGATATCTCTAAGAGCAACGGGTCTAAACAGTAACGGTCTAAACAGTCACCCATTCCTTGGGGTGACGCAGTACCTCGAGTAGCTCAGCCTCCTCACTTCCTTTAGACGGCTCGTGACAGTACCGCCATGTCTACAATCATGATTACAATATTCATATGTACAGAACCAGAGCCTCAGATGTCCATAAATATAAGTGTGAAGCATTGAAAATATGTATTAAGGCTAAAAATTAGAGTCCTAATGCTAGGCAGCATTATTTTAATGAATACAATTCCTGTGGAGTAATTTTTGACAGGGTTACACACAGGCAATGCAGCTATCATCATTATTGTTACATGTATGGTATACATGGCAACTATTTACCAGGCTAGCTGAAAAATATAATTAACATGGAGTGTCGTACATCATTCTACCATAATATAGAACTACTGCTATACGCAGACACTATTTCTAATTTTCAACAACAATCAATTTGTTATCGCTAAAAATGAAACGTACAGACTGTTATCTTCGCTATACTAGAAACATATACTAGAAAGTATGCCGCATCAGTCTTACAACAGCGCAAAATACACAACAATATAACTACAGTAAATCTAAATTTAGTTTATTTAATAAAATATAAATAAAAAGTATAAAAATATATTATTTCCCCGAAGTTTAAATTTTTGTTTCCCTCTAATGAAATGGAGTCTACATTTCTATTTTCTGGATAGCTGTAAGGCAATTGGACTCGGAAAGTGACCTTGAAATGTATACTATTATCCATGAAAATATATGAATCACACAAAAGTGCTGTTATCGAGTCGTAACTGAGTGGGATAATTAGCAACAAACAAGAGAATGCACAGAAGACAAGTCAGTAGGTTTGCAAGCTTTACAATTGAGGATACACCTAAAACTATTTGACCATAAATGCTGTGAACACCAACCATCTTAACTCTGAAAGTGAGGGGGAAATCGTCTGGCTTATTAAAATTACAAAAATCTTAAAATATTACTAATTTAGTCAGTGAGGGCAATCTCAGTTATGATTCCAATATCAGTTATCAAACAGCCATGAGATCTATCGGCTTCAGGAAATAATTAGTGGAATTTTGATAGTAACGCATTCACAATGTCAATGCCTTGACTATTCCAATCTTGCATGACAAACAAGATTTCACAGATGTTACTAATTTGTGATGAGAAGATAACTCCAAGTTACTATCACATAGGAGTGGCATTAGTCTAGGTTTATTGGGCCATAGTTCAAAGGTTAAGATGTCTAAATGCTCTGCTAATGACTTTAGAAAAGCTCGAATCACTGAAACTTACGGCTCGAGGAGGTAGAGACATGAGAATGCTTTCATATCTTGCACCAGGGGTGGTGAAACCAAACTTGGTACCCCTATCATAGAGAAGGTTGAATTCGACATAGTGACCTCTTCGGAAGAGCTGCCATTCTCTCTCCCTCATACCGAATGGATCATTCTTATGGCGCTGTACTAGAGGAAAGTAGCTGGGTATGACTGCATCTGCGCATGACTGCAATGACAATTAGTAAAACACACAAGTTCTTACGGATATATGGTACATCTCAGGGTGTTGCTAGCTGCCCAGCTTGAGGTGTCAGTTTAATTTTCCTTGAGGTATTTTCAAACAGAGTTGTCTTCTCTGTGTATAGCGACGAGTTGAAAACTGCTTGTATATCATGATCATTCCAAGTCAACATTTATAACACAATTATGCTTATTATGTATAATTATACATGTATAGGTGTATATATATACATGTACAGTCAAACATGGATAACTCGCCCTCGGATAGCTCAAACACATGGTTAACTCGAACTGTTTTTTTGGTCTGCTCCCACGTAATGATAAATTGCTTAAGATAACTCGACCTCAAATCTGTTAACTCGAACAGTTTTTTGCCCAACGGCTACCGAAACGGTTGTTATCGCTTTAGAAAATCACTTTATTCCAAGCCATAGAGGTGAACCTCAACTTTTCGTAATTAATAGGCGTCGTTATTACCACCATCCACAAAATATTTTTGTCAACAACTTTTCTAAAGGTTTGGTGAAATTTGATTTTTACCAAACATCCGCTTAGTGATGGCCCTTCGGAAGCAAGGAAAAGTGAGGTAACCTTCGCATAAACTTCAAGAAAAATTGGTAAAATTGATTTTGGTTAAAACGCCCAGAGAAAAAATATGTCTTTTCTTCTGAGCACTTCAACAGCGATCAAGTTTTGCCGATTTTGATATAAAAAACGTCCCGGCAATAACATCACCTCAAACAACAAACCAATCTCAAGTGATAGAAAAATCTCTATACTTTTTGATAAATATCTTTTAAACTTTACATTTGAAGCATTTAATTTGAAACAAGCCATTTATGCTTTGGATTTATATTATAGTTTGTATATGTACATGTATCTACTAATAAATACATAGACTTGTGACAGTGCTCTGATAACTTGAACGCTCTGATAACTTGAACACTTTCGCTCGGTCCCGTGAAGTTTGAGTTATCCATGTTTGACTGTATATATATATATATATATATATATATATATATACATGTATATATATATATATATATATATATATATATATATACACATGTATATATATACATGTACATATTTATGGAAAGGGTAAAAAATGAAATGAACAAACATGATACTCTGAGATTAGCAGAATCAAATTCCACCAACTGTTTTCAGTTGTCAGCATTATGCAGAACAACTGATGCCTGTGATACTTTGTTATTTTGCTAATCAATATATTTAAGGTGATATTGTTACGGTTGATGAGATTTAAATAGTACCATTTCCTAGCTACTCAAGAGACACTTGCACAAGTTGAAGTCCTCCGTATCAAAACTGCGGACTTGGGCCTCAGGCTACAATCGTATACTCACACACTTGACAGTTTTTGTTTACAGACATTATTAGACACGCACCACACCTGATTTTCTTACCTTGACAAAACTGAAGCATGCGTCAGCATTCTTAGATTTAAAATCATCAAAGAATATCCCTCCAATACCACGCCTCATGCCTATTTAAAATGAACAAATGTTTACATGTTTCCAGTTTTTCAAACTTAACAAGTTTATCAGAAAACAAACTAACCGAAATGTTACAACGCTAATTACACAACCAGAGTCTCAATTGTAAACATTGAAATGCTAATCACCAATGCAATAAGCAACAGCTTAACCTAGTAAAATGAACACTGTTATTAATAATACTTTCAATGCAAGTAAAAAGTATATATATTAGTATACTCACACAACTAGTATAAACTGTATACTAGTTTACTTGTACTATGCGTACAGTCAAGGACTTACGGCCGATGACCTTGACATACAAACTTTCTGACCGGAAATCAAAAACTTTAGCAAATATTTGTCTTGACATACAAAGCAATTTCCAATGAATGACGCCTGAAATTTTTTAAAACATTAGTTTAACTACATATAAAAATAAAAATGATAATAAAAATTAAAATAAGTGGTAAAAACAATAAAAATACACAAGAAAAGTAACTTCAGTATCAGTATATTTACTTCATGCTCTTCTAGCACTCTACCATTGACTCCAAGCCGAGTCATTACCAACTACATTACCGAGTCTAAACTTCTATTGAGGGTCTAACTTAAAATAACAAAGGCCATTTTCTACAGATTATTATGTACGGTAATTATTTAACTTTTATATATAATTTAAAGTTTCATTTTGTTTTTACATAGTTTTGTGCCATGTATTAGTTTTAATACCTCGACTAATTTTGCTTTCATTGGGCTCTGGAATGAATTGAGCGAGATGTAGTGTATTTTTATGACAATATTTCAAAAAATTACAGTTCACCACACAAAGTAAATATTGCGCAATAATCATTGACTTAGGAAGAACTTTATAAGCCGAGGTTCAATAATTAAAATCTTTGCTAATCTAAAGTTCTCTCTAATCTACCTCCTGCAATAACTTCATACTATGAGTTGTCTACTCACAGCGATGCTTGATGTAGAAGTAGTCATCGCACCACCTTTTAAACCTGGCATAGTAGGAAGGACCGTGCATGTCACACGCTGACTTATAGGTGCAGTGGAAGTGCTTAGCATCCTAAAATAATAAAAAACCCGATTAATATGACCAAACTATAATAATACAGTAGACACTTCTACACCGTAAATAATTCATCCTGGAAATTTTTACATTTAAGGATTTTATTTCACATGAACAGTAAAATACATGTAAATTGCCTAATTAGTTTCACGATTTTCCAAAACTTACCCATTTGGCTCTTCAAAAAGGGAACAACTAGACCTAAATTAGTGATGGTAATTATGGGATCACTTAGAATAAACCAGTTTTTATTGTTAATTCATATATTGTTCCATCAGTATTATGTGAATTATGACAGCATGCACATCGATGGAAAGCTCAGAATGTAATGGATAAGAATATTATGTAAAACTAACTGATATTTGCTTTATTAGTTTGATTTTGGTACGATGTGCCATTTTTGTCATAAAGCGGTACAAAAATCCAAAACAAATAATTTTTGAGTTTGTGGAAAACGCAACTTGTTTCGACATAATTTTAAAACATAGCTCTATAAAAGTGGTGGTGTTTTTAAGTTTCTTCAGAGTATTTCTAGCATCCTAGTGTTTAGTATGTCACCATAAGCCTAGACTGACCTGATAGGATATAATTCATGCCCATTAAACATATTTTATTACTAGAGTGCATCTTTGCTGGTAGACAGAATGTCTAGAAACTTTGCTTTTCAAATATGTATAAGATGTATGGTCTGAGACTATGGGGAAAAAGAGTTTATGCCATAAATGAAAAAAATTATTATGAAATTACCAGGCAGTCCCATTATTATAATCACCACTGTACCTTTTTAGTTTAATGACTGCCATAACTGTTTTATTATTGGTTTGTATTGACAAGTTTTTCTTACTAATTGCACTTGGTTTACAGTCCATGATTATGGTAATTTTACTAAAAGTTAGGGGAACGCAGACCTTTAATGTCAATTCGCATCGATCTTTTCATTTTGTTCTAGAAAGCATAGTCTGCAAAGGAAAATGATAAACAAATATGTTATATGTTTAAAAGTAAAACAAAAATTTGTCTTTACTATTCGTAATAAGAGCAGTGTCTGTCTGTCTGTTCATCCATCCATCACCAGGGGTGGTGGTTAGGACAAAAGGCTGCTTTCGATGAGATTACAACTTGTGACATTTACCTTGTAGAATGTAGACCAACACTAACACCTGCACCAATCAACCCCCTTCAGGTATTTCTGAATAATAGTCCAGCAAACCTTTCTCTATGCTTTATCTACTCATCTGACTATCTCTCATGGCGCACTAGATTGTCAGGGTACTTGCATGTATATGTATATAATAGAGATAACACTCTGCGTAGTTTTCTCCTCCAGTTGGGGCAAGTGAGAAAGTGAGATTTGTAAGGCTATCTATGAGATTTCCGTTAAGCAAATTGAATTTGAGAACTTGCACTGACTTGACACTGCGCAGTACAAAGTAAAAACTTTATATAATTTATTAATGTTGTGTGGGATTTACGTTATAGGAGTGTCTACTGTTTAATGGAGAAATATAAAACCGTTGCCGCAATTAATGTTGTTATCGATGATCAGATTTAATACATAACAAATAAGCATTACCCATAGATAGATAAACCCATAGATATATAGGTTTACATATCGATGGCATTACCATACTTACTTCAATGGAGATTACTATCAGCTCCATTTGATGTAAGAGTTATCATCTCATACACATAAACTAGGAGTAGTCACTAATGACTACAAGGTACTCTACATTTGTATATCTACCAACATACAGAATAAGAGTTATCACCTCTTGCAAAGTAAAAACACCCTGTAATGTAGTGTAAAAGTTTTTGGCTCCTACAGGTAGAATAGAATATTTAGTTATCACTAAATATTTATACATATACATATTTATCATCCTACTTATAATGCACAATAAACAGAATAAACAATATAGAAAAATCATATTTAAAAGTAAACATTAACTGAACCTCAGAAGATAGTTCGGGAAAATGATAAGTTGGATAGATGCATATCTAATAACTCAAGTTGCACTAAAAACACTTTTTGTTGCTAAATGAAATGAGGGAAAAGTTTGGTACTGCAATATTTCAACACAAGGCGTTAAGTATTACGATTCAACAGTGTAAAGAATTTATTTGTGTGACAAAGTCAAAATGGGATTTATGTTACGTTCAGTGGTAACAATGATGACTGGATGCAAAGTTAAAAAGATTTGATTTTGCCAGCAATGTAGGCCACTCTAGGAGAAAATATGTTCAGTTATAACATCAGAACAAATTCTGAGGTTATAGAGAAGTGGAAAGAGAGCGGTTGTAAATGTTGGAGCTGATTTGTAGCAGAAACTTTACTTCACAAAATACAGATTAAATCTTGAAACTCATGCATTTATTCTGATTCTGGGAAACATGATGAAAAAGGAGGTTTTAACTGCAATACTATGCCAGGTGTTAACTGTTCACATGATCTGGCCATTTTGCTGATGAGCCCTGTTGTGGTAGCTATGACAATGAGCACCATGTCCTGTCAAGTGTCTGCAGTCAATAACCAAATAATAAGAGAGACATTTGGGCGTTTGACTCCACTTCCAATATGATGACTTGAAAATTCACACTATATTCTTAAATTATAATTTTTATATTTGTTTATTATTATTGTATATAGGTATATTACTGTATCATATATATTACTTGTACACATTGTATTAGTATTGTATTATATGCATATACTATCATTGTACTATATATATTATTTGTATATATACTGTTTGTATGCATATAATAATTATTGTAATATAAGTATTATTTGTATATATTATTATTGTATATATATATTGTATTGCAGGAGATGATTTTAGTTCATTGCAGTGTTGACATCGCAAGGCGAAAATGTTGTATAGAGTGGTATAGAAACCCGTAGTAAATATCCAATGCCAATACACCCTGGTAAAATCATCAAAATTTCATATATGTACTGGACATATTAAAAATTAGTAACAAAATAACATGTTAACCTTAGTAACTATAGTTACCTTTAGTAACGTTAGTGTATGTAGTTGTTATGATCTGCAATAAAATGTAGCATTACAATGTACTATGCGCAGTACATACCTTGGGGAGTTCTTACCATTGAAACAGACGTATAACATAAACGTTGAATTTAATTTGAATGAATTTAGACTAAACACACACCTAAGGCTAAGGTTTAGTATGTATTTTTAACTATCTTACTGAACTTAAAATTCTTTCACCGGTTTCCGGTTTCGTTTTCACAATAACTAATAAAGCCAAACTGAGAGAGAGATCGAGCATCGTATCTCATTTGCGCGTTGTGGGAAGGATTTTGGCGAATAGCATATCGGCATATTTGTTATTTCGCCATGCTCAGCACACTGACTTCCAAATTTGAACTTCGAGAAAATTTTTTGTATATATCGTATGGCGAAAAATATTTCGTTTAGAGAGAGCGACAAATCATCGTGTTGTACAGTGCATCGCAGGATGAAAAAATCATGCATACCTATCTCAAGTGGTGATAACTCCATTCACCACAAAGGAATTAAATAACTAACGCAGGTACATGTGACGCAGTGAAAAATGACTTGTATGCATGACCAGTATGAATGATTCTATTCTGATACCGTATGGTAGCACTGAAATGAGCACAGGTCTTAATCGTGGCTCACCACGCGTGCATCTATAGCCATCAATCACAAACCGCTCCTATTACGGATAGTGAAGATATATCTTGAATGTGATTAATGTAGAATATTTGAGCAGCCATCAAACCTCGGTACACTCGTATCTCAAGGTATAAGCAAATAAACCTCAATCAAACCGAAACAATCAATCTCAGTATGTGAACCAAACTACGCGTGTTCACACACTGAGATCATCAGAATGACTAGTACTCTGGCAGCCACGTGTGCTGTGAGAGAGCATCAGGTGTGGCAATAAAGCAGAGAATAAGTATGCACACAATTATTCTAGTACTAGAAAGCGAATGACTGGTGCAGGTAGTGTGCCAGGCGGCAAGGCCAAATGCTACAGGCTTGAATCTCATATGATGCAAATTTTTTTTAACCTCCAGCTGTGGCTTCGGACAGACAGACGAACAGACAGATGGACAGAGCTTTCATTATACATGTAGTAAAATTGTATATACTGAAGTTGTGTTAGTCGGACCCCCAACATGTCAGAAGACTTCAACTGGTACATGCCTTATATTTATTTGTACTCATATCAACGAGTTTTTAAGTTGCCTGTAACTGGCAGCTTCAGTTAATTGACAGCTTCAGTTAATTGACAGCTTCAGTTAATTGACAGCCTCAGTTAATTGACAGCTTCAGTTAATTGACAGCCTCAGTTAATTGACAACTTCAGTTAATTGACAGCTTCAGTTAATTGACAGCCTCAGTTAATTGACAGCTTCAGTTAATAGACAGCTTCAGTTAATTGACAGCCTCAGTTAATTGACAGCTTCAGTTAATTGACAGCTTCAGTTAATTGACAGCTTCAGTTAATAGACAACTTCAGTTAATTGACAGCTTCAGTTAATTGACAGCTTCAGTTAATTGACAGCTTCAGTTAATTGACAGCTTCAGTTAATAGACAGCTTCAGTTAATTGACAGCCTCAGTTAATTGACAGCTTCAGTTAATAGACAGCTTCAGTTAATTGACAACTTTAGTTAATTGACAGCTTCAGTTAATTGACAGCCTCAGTTAATTGACAGCTTCAGTTAATTGACAGTTTCAGTTAATTGACAGCTTCAGTTAATTGACAGCCTCAGTTAATTGACAGCCTCAGTTAATTGACAGCCTCAGTTAATTGACAGCCTCAGTTAATTGACAGCTTCAGTTAATTGACAGCCTCAGTTAATTGACAGCTTCAGTTAATTGACAGCCTCAGTTAATTGACAGTCTCAGTTAATTGACAGCTTCAGTTAATTGACAGCCTCAGTTAATTGACAACTTCAGTTAATTGACAGCTTCAGTTAATTGACAGCCTCAGTTAATTGACAGCTTCAATTAATTGACAGCCTCAGTTAATTGACAACTTCAGTTAATTGACAGCTTCAGTTAATTGACAACTTCAGTTAATTGACAGCCTCAGTTGATTGACAGCCTCAGTTAATTGACAGCTTCAGTTAATTGACAGCTTCAGTTAATTGACAGCTTTAGTTAATTGACAGCCTCAGTTAATTGACAGCCTCAGTTAATTGACAGCCTCAGTTAATTGACAACTTCAGTTAATTGACAGCCTCAGTTAATTGACAACTTCAGTTAATTGACAGCTTCAGTTAATTGACAGCCTCAGTTAATTGACAGCTTCAGTTAATAGACAGCTTCAGTTAATTGACAGCCTCAGTTAATTGACAACTTCAGTTAATTGACAGCTTCAGTTAATTGACAGCTTCAGTTAATTGACAGCTTCAGTTAATTGAAAGCTTCAGTTAATTGACAGCTTCAGTTAATTGACAGCTTCAGTTAATTGACAGCTTCAGTTAATTGACAGCTTCAGTTAATTGACAGCCTCAGTTAATTGACAGCCTCAGTTAATTGACAGCTTCAGTTAATTGACAGCTTCAGTTAATTGACAGCTTCAGTTAATTGACAGCTTCAGTTAATTGACAGCTTCAGTTAATTGACAGCCTCAGTTAATTGACAGCCTCAGTTAATTGACAGCTTCAGTTAATTGACAGCCTCAGTTAATTGACAGCTTCAGTTAATTGACAGCCTCAGTTAATTGACAGTCTCAGTTAATTGACAGCTTCAGTTAATTGACAGTCTCAGTTAATTGACAGCCTCGGTTAACTGACAGCCTCAGTTAATTGAAGCACCAGCCATGATGCGAACCTAAAGCTGCGTTCAAACCAGTCGATTTTCTGCCCAATTTTCTCACTGACCGAAAATCGCATCATGTGAACAGAGCAAACAAGCTTGAGACAGATTATGTCCCGAGAGAAATTTTATCGGGCAGTGCCAGATCGATTCTAAGCCGATTTTCAATTTGAGTAGACAAAAGAAATCACATTCACAGCGAGTCACACAAAGTAATAATTCTGTTGATAGCACCCTGAATGTTGCTATCAACAGAATTATTATTCGGATTTGATTATTATAGCAACGGCATGATAATTGAAACATCTGCTTCAATTATTATACCGTTGCTATAATAGTTGCAGCAGATGATGTTAGCAAAAGATCGTCCTTCTTATAGTTATTCAGTATTAGTGATGAACTGAGCAGTGCAGAATAATCAGTAAACTCGCTAAAACATCAATGAGAAACCTGTGGAAAACAGTCAACAAAATGCAAAGTATGGCTCCCTGAAAATATATTAGCCAAAGTCATCTAACCCTGCAAATAAAAATTGGCAAAATTTTGGTCCAAACTCGGCCTGGTGTTAACAAAAAAAATCTGGCCGCTAGCTACACCCTAAAATTGTTCAGAGAAGATTGGGCACAAAAATTTGGTTTGTAAATCAGTTGGTGTGAGCGCAGCTTTAAACTATGCATATGACCAGTTTAAACACGGATGGAACGGAAAGGTCTGCGAAGAGGATTTGCCTATGAATAATTATGTTATGTAGCAATTCTACCTTCTCATTGAGATAGTAGGGAGTGAGGTCAGACCCTCCCCCAAACCACCACTGCTTCTCACTCATGTCAGGATTCACTTCAAAGTATCGGTAGTTGAAGTGCATTGTGGGTACCATTGGATTTCTCTGTAACAATAAAAATGTGAAAAGTGACAGCAGGTTCCATGGAGTATGCTCTATCAATGCAATTAGTTTACACGGGAATGATGCTAGCCTGACAAGCATTGTAACGAAACCTTTTTGGTGTGTCAATCAGTTTGAATCAGAAACAAATTTGGAGTCGAGATCAGAGCCAGTTGTAGATCTGTAACATTTCTGATTCACACAAAGATATGTTATGCAATCCCTGTCCACACGAAGATCTGTTATACAATTCTTGTCCACACAAAGATATGTTATGCAATTCCTGTTCATACAAAGATATGTTATACAATTCCTGTCCACACAAAGATATGTTATACAATTCCTGTCCACACAAAGATATGTTATACAATTCCTGTCCAAACAAGGATATGTTATGCAATTCCTGTTCATACAAAGATATGTTATACAATTACTGGCCATACAAGGATATGTTATGCAATTCCTGTCCACACAAGGATATGTTATGCAATTCCTGTCCACACAAGGATGTTATGAAATTCCTGGCCATACAAGGATATGTTATGCAATTCCTGTTCATACAAAGATATGTTATACAATTCCTGTTCATACAAAGATATGTTATACAATTCCTGGCCATACAAGGATATGTTATATAATTCCTGGCCATACAAGGATATGTTATACAATTCCTGGCCATACAAGGATATATGTTATACAATTCCTGTCCACACAAGGATATGTTATACAATTCCTGTCTACACAAGGCTATGTTATACAACTGATGTTTACCTATGAATATTACTTGTATAAAATGGGAGAATAAAGACAATGCCTAAAACATGCCATAATGTGTATTTCACATGGTGATGTTTTGCTATGTGCACGAAAATCATGGTGCAGTTCTGTTAACATGTCACCGAAGTGATCCAAGTCGGTCTCCAAATTGACATGCACTAATATGAGGTCAACAACAGCATGAGAACAAATGGTCTGAAGGCCCTCAATACTTACGGGGTGGATTACCGAGCTGACACCAACAGCAGAAAATGTCATGGTTTCTTCAACTGGCAGGTCTCGACCCCTAAAAATAGTTGTTGGTTAATATTTAGAGAGGAGATAGAGTTTTCTGCTGTTACCATTGTTGTAGCAGTTGCTGTAATACTGGCAGGGAGTACACTTACTAACTGTTCATAGTAGTGATAATACTAACAGACAATACTGACTGACTGTACACAGTAGTGATAATACTAACAGACAATACTCACTGACTGTACATAGTAGTGATAATACTAACAGACAATACTCACTGACTGTTCATAGTAGTGATAATACTAACAGACAATACTCACTGACTGTTCATAGTAGCGATAATACTAAAAGACAATACTCACTGACTGTTCATAGTAGTGATAATACTAGCAGACAATACTCACTGACTGTTCATAGTAGTGATAATACTAACAGACAATACTCACTGACTGTTCATAGTAGCGATAATACTAATAGACAATACTCACTGACTGTTCATAGTAGTGATAATACTAACAGACAATACTCACTGACTGTTCATAGATTTGACCGCTTCAGGTCTGAGGTTGCCAGACACTACTGAAATGTTAACACCAGCTCTCTCAAAGACAGCGCCGTCTTCAAGGATGCATGTGATGCCCCCTCCCTCTATCCCCTGCCAACAGCATAGCAAGGTGTTGATATGGAAAGAGGTGAACTAGTCAACTTCCACAAAGAAAAAATCACAGAAGTCTGAATAGCGGAAGTACAACTGAAGCTAGGCAATTATTAATCTGGCTACTAAGATACACGGATAAAAGTTAACAAAACGGAAAATATGGGTCACTATAAAAACTAAAGGAGGTTCATCAGACCACGGCGACATTTGGTGAATGATAACAGTGGATGTAAGAGCAGACAATGATGAATGAAAGCTATGGAGTTCGGAGAGGAGGTGGTATGTATGCATATTAAGTTATCACAATGTCTAAACGCAATCCTTTCTCTTTAAGACTGAGAATTACCAACTATATGTATAAACCATTCATTGAATATTATAAAGAATAACATGACTGTTTGGTAAAATAAACGAATTAAGTGTTCACAACGCTATGAATAGCTCTAAATCATTTTTAGATGAACAGTTCATAGTAAACACACCCTCACATATAGAGAGCTCCTAGAGTACATAAATAGTAAACTACCTCAAACATTTCTTCATTGCCCGATTTTCTGTCAATGAGCATCGGGTAGGCAGACTCTTCCCAAACCCTTTTTTGGCAGCGAACCTCTTTGCCAGCCCCCATCACATGTGTTTTACGTTTGTCAGACTGATAGTGGGATGAAAGTTGAGGAAGTATGAAATTAGGAGAGAAGAGTGAACAGAGCCAAATGACAATCGCTGTATTCTCATGTTTAAAGATGGTCTTTCATAACATTTTTGATGCATAATATCATGTAACAAAATATTTCTGATATGTTTTGATATTTGAAAATTGCTTTTTTTTTAACTCAACAATATAATAATTTAAATAAAAAAAAGCTGACTCGTTGTCACTGTCAATCTCAAGCGATGAGTATATTGTTTGCTTAAAATGCTTTACCATATAATCTTCTACAATATCTAAGAGCGTGTTATCAAAGAGAGGACAACTTCCACAAATGAATTATGGAACCACACTGATGAGAAACAGAGAAAGGTGATAGTGAATATGAGTCTGCTTGTAATATGCTAATATTCAAACAGAGAAGGCCATTTTACATGCTAATTAATATTTTACACCATTATTGTAATTTTTTTTAACTAATAAATACTAGCGGAAATACTCGGTGTTGCCGGGCCGCTTTTACGAAATCAAATTCGCACTTTGCAACTTTATTCATCAATCACATATCCTACTATAATTTCAAATTCCAAGTATGATTTTCTCCAAACCGTAAATTTTTTTATTAGGTGGCATTTTACAAAACCCTTTCACTATCACAATCGATGAATATAATCGCTAATCACTGAATATACGTTCAAGTAATGTTGTCCTGTTCAATGAACAGCTACAATTTTATGAAATAAGCTAAATAAGTAAGATCTTCTCCTTATATACACCCTCCAAGAGACTTCTAGAAGCATCTGGAAGTATCTGATATAAGTAATTTACCTTAAGGAGATGATATAATTATTCTGAGGTCTTGAATGTTGGCTGATTAGCTCAGTTAGTTATAGTGTCAGTCTTACATGCCGAGTGTCATGGCTTTGAACTCTACATTAGTCAGTGTTAACACATGCGTTAACCCTGTTATCAGGGTTCACACTGGTGTTAACACTGTTATCAGGGTTCACACTGGTATTAACACTGTTGACTGTTAACAGTGTTGACAATATTAACAACGTTAACACTGGTGTGAACACACTTAACATTGTTAACACCAGTACTTGCGAACAGGTCCTTCTTCATAAAGTGATCCGCTCATCTAATCCAAATCGTAAATCGCTTTATTTGTTGTTCAAATCAAATTCCAAACTCATACATCTGTACAACTCATACATCTGTACAACTCATACATCTGTACAACTCGTACATCCGTACAACTCGCACATCTGTACAACTCATATATCTGTACAACTCATACATCTACACAACTCTAAGGTAACTTAAAGCATTACCAAAGGAAATTGTTACAGCACTGATATGGACACAGCCCTACTAAAGGTACCCCCCAACAGCCTTGTCTTAGCATGAAGTTCAAAGATATGTGGAGACAGGCCTGATGATGGTCGCATGCATGATATAAATAGCCTAATCAAATATTCATTAAATTCCAAGTAAAATGAGGGAATACACTATGCTAATTATGCTGAATCACGCTGGTTAGTTCTACAGTTGTTCTACAGCCAAAGCAGTATGTGACCAGAGCAGTATCAGCTATATAGACCGACGCTACGTGACAACTGCAGGCCACTACAAACAAAGCCAATGAGTAACATGAAGCTATCAGTGGCTAAATGAGGTATCACTATTGACACAGTCGATAGCTCGTTAGCAAGATAAAATATGCTGTACCTCACATTTGAGCCACCTGTCAACTTTGAACTTGGTTGTGCCCTCGATCCTCTCTATCTCACGGCAGACATCTCCTTGTACTTTCAGACAGAGGAGCTCCATGCGATGCATCATTTCTGAAGATGTTTCAAGGATCGCGCTGGGTGTAATAGGCGTGGCCATAAACTCTTCCAGATTGAGAGCTGTGTCATCCTCATCAGATAGTCCTATCACCAACTCCTTGGCACTCACCTGACAGTTAGCATAACATGGTGAAAAGCGACAAAGCAGCCTAAACAAACACTGCAATTTAAAACATGAGTTACAATGCAACTAGTAACACCCGTCAGACAACAAAACTGTGAGCTCACCGTAGATATGCCAAGCAAAGAACCTCCAGTGATGCCCAATATAAGTCTACAAACAACAACAATTATGATATGAAAGAATAATTTCATTTGTAACAAATATTAGCAACACCATATTTGAAAAAGTTGTGTACAAGATCGTTTACTTTTGATCACCTCACCCTGAACGGTAGAACTTTCTTGAATTCCGACGCAGACCAACAGCGCCAGCTCGAAATGTGTTCGATAATAGAAACATTAGTCCTCGGCGAGAAGCCATCTCTAGAATAAACTGATGGCATGAAAAACAAAAAAGGTGAACAATTATTTAAACTGATTAACTAGATGAAAAAATTTGAGCTGATCACTTAATTCAAGATAGAAAACATTAACTTGATAGTTACTGTGCCTTTGAGAGAATAATTTTTGGTAAAAATGAACGGAACCTCTGTGAGTAACCACAAAAAGCTTTTTTACATTGCTATTATTACATTGGCTTCCAAATACAAGTTATGATTTTAATTGTATTTAAAAAGTATATTATAAAACAAAACTACTGTTAAGAGCACAAAAATTTCTACATCAAGACATTAGAATTACAACAACAGAAATATAGTATTACATATTAGGGTTGGAACATTTAAAAATGAGCAGATTACATACTGCATTACTTTTTATACAGTAGACAAAAAATATGACTGATCAAAGCATAACAAGAAACCCATTAAAATTTTTAAATACTTCAGGAGCAACATATGGGTTTCTCAATTATTTATGCTATACGATCAGATAATAATGGCAAAATCTCAAACACACCGTAATACTTTGTAAACGTCTGTACTAGACACCTTCTTAATTGTGATTACAGATAAAAAAAGATACCAAATGCCCAAATGCTTTTGGGCATAAAATAAAAAAAATGGTTGCCAAAAACAAATTAAATTAGCGCAAACAGAAATCCCAATAATAATAATATTTATCTATTATTAAATGCACAATAAAAACTCAGATAGCTGCAAAAAATGGTCATAATCTTAGTAACACAATGACACACGACATTCACACAATAGCAGAGTCACCCTCTTCAAACTAACAGTTCAATTTGAATATTTCTTAAAGCGTTTCCAGATACTTCTTTGCAAATTTTTAGCAAAAATTAACATTGTAGTAAAAAAACCAGCGAAATGTACTACTAATCTATAACCTGGATTTTTATATGATCGAAGTTGCTGAACACTTAATATGTTGAAACAGTTACCTTTAAATCTAGACAAGTCGTTTTCACTTATAAAAATTAAATTTGTTAAAATACAGCCATTGAGACTATAAAAATCTGATTAAAGAAGTGATTTTATCTTAAATAGCTAAAAATTGCGTACAACTCAAATGTCACGTCCATATGAATGGAAGAAAAACCGGATGTACATGGCTTCAAAATGGCAATCTGCAAACAATCACAAATGCTAACTACAAATAAATTCTGTTGATTTGTGTATTGAATACTTTTATAAATTTTTAATGTAAAATGTTGCAACCTTTTAAGCAAAGCTAAAATTGTTGTAGTTAGTCTTTCTTTTAAGAGTCAAGGTCACCACACTAGTTTTTGGTTGTTCCTCTGCTTTGTCACAGAATTATATAATTGTTTCTTGGCTAAACTGACTTCCAGCGCTTTGCATTAGGGGGTTAGTATATAAACTTTTAATTAGCTTAAGAAATAGATGCTAAGATTTTTCGCTTTACCATAGGGAGTGTAAGCTACCATCTGGTAGGCCTCCTACAGGTGTGCGTCGTTTTTTGTTTAGGTTTTGGTTGTTTTGAATAAGGTTGATGTGATGATATCTTATTGTAATATTTAGTGTTTGTACTGTATTTCTACCGAGTCAATTATTTAGTTGGTATATGTAGATATGTATTTTCGTTGGTAACCTCAACATCCAACAATATTTGTTTTCCTTTCAGCCTAAGTATATAAACTCTTGCTCATTTTAAAGATGTGTTATATTTTTAGGCTATAATGACCGACGTCGGAAAAAATGGAAAAGAAACGCAGATTAGTTTGACTGAAATGAAGTTGCTCATTACAGCTGTCATCTCCTTTGATCCTCAACAAATTGTCTCAGCATTCCTTGATGTTGAAAGACTCCGAGATTCTCTGCTCAACCAGCTAGGCAAAACATCCATCGCATCGGTGTGTTTTTTATAGTACATAAAGCTGAACCAATTAGCACTTACAAGAAGTTTTAAACTACCACAAGTTACACAGTCCATGACTGTCGCTATTAGTGTTAAACATTGTGTGTGTTAGCTTGCTCAGCAGTTCTAAGACTGCAAGATAATTTATAATAGTAATAATGACAAGTGCTTTGTTGTAAGGCTGCAAGATAACCTTCATATAGTGGCAAGGTTTTAGCGCTAAAGTTAGAAGTAATGATGTTATACTGAGAGGTTTTTCGTGCTAAGGTTACTAAGGTAACCTTGTTATAATGAACAAGATAACTGTATGATTGATAAGTATTTGATTTGCAAGACCAATGCTTAGTTGAAGTTCTCTTTTTTTTGACTGCCTATAGCACTGCAACCATCCACCATGTCTATACACATCCACCTCCTTGCAGGATTCAGGGCAGTCCGTCTCTCTCGCGGATCAGATGCAGTCAGCATTCCTCAGGCCAGACACTCCTCTGCAAACAAACGTATTTCAACATTCCATTACAACTGAGTAAGCATTACTTTTTGTACAAATTTTCTGACAAGAGTGGGGTTAGTTTAGACACGGCTGTTTATTAGCAAAGTAGAACAAGTTATTACCATTTAATGCAACAGTTAATACCATTTAATGCATTTAAGTGGAGCCATGGCCCTCTGCAGGTAGAATAAAATAAGAGTTATTACTTCCTACATATCATACCCACAAAAATACAAGTAGAATAAACAATCAAATCATATTTAAAAGTAAACATTGGCTGAACTTCGAAAGGTTGTTCTGGCAAATGATAGGTTGGATAGATGCATATCTAATAACTGTTGAAAATTGCACTAGAAGCACTTTTTGTTGCTAAACCAAATAGTGTGAAAGCTTGAGGGTAGTTTTTAGAATTTCAACAAAATAATAAAAAAAAAAAATTTTATAGCATAACCTATTAGGAGTTGAATAAGAAACACTTACCTTTTCAATGTGGAAATTTAGAAGTTGAGAGTTGCGTTTTTCTAGTGGCCGCAAGAAACAAATGTTTACGCGACCTTCTCGGTACACGTTGGCAGTAAATATTAATTGCGTGTAAATTACTACGCACTAACCGGATATGACGTGTTTATGTAGAAAAGATGATTAAGTTATGTATAATAGAGGCATGTACTAACCGGAGATTCCTGTTAATGCGCCCTAGATACCTAGTAGTGGGTAATAGTCCGAAAAGTACGGTACTCTATAACGTGGACACATGCACACATGCACACACACAGACAACGATTGCCGTTTATATAGTAGATACATGTATATACTAAACTAAAGATAATAATTTTACTATTCATGAACATGTATACTAATTAAAAAAATTATAATTTTTTTGCTATTACCAATCATTGTTTCATTACTTTTTTATCATTTCACCTAGCTATATTGCTTCAAAGTTTCTATGGCAGTTTTAGCTAGTAAACTAGATTCATGATTAGAAGTTGCGTTCACTTCTCAATTGTAGAAAGTGAGGAAAATCAATTGATCAATGCTCATCTTTAACTCCCAGAAACAAAGCTTTGAATTATTGGCTTGGCATACTTATGCTTTTGTTAAACATATGTTCTTTTTGTAATTTTACAGTCTCAATCTATACAACTCCAGGGGCTATATAGTGGCCATCGAGAACGGGCTCGTATCTCAAAGGTTATTCCTATTATCAACAAGCGGATAAGACAACACCATTTGTCTTATTGGCGTGTTCAAAAGCTGAGCGTATTGTTTTCTAAATATATAAATTTTATGGTTTATACTCTGATCTATTGAGACAGTAGCAAGAATCTATTGCAGTAATTTTCATAATTGAAGAGTTGATGAGAATCGAATACATACAAAGTTTCTTTACAGTTTTGTTGGGGGCTTGTATTGGTTAGTTCGCTTTCGTTAATAGAAGCATTTTTTACATCTCGATTGGGGACATGGCTAATCCTTGTATGATGTCTAATCATCATTGTAAGTGACCTTGCTGTGACCTTGCTATAGGCCTGCTCGATTTGCTTATCCTCATCTCATCGAAAGCTATCGATCTGTTCTTAATCATCAGCAGTGCCTTTATATGTATAGCTAATAATTATGTATTAGTTTTATTGCATTCTTTCGTTTAATTATTGATTAAATTGTTTAATTATTGGTTATCGATTCGTTTAATTATTAATTGTTTATTGTGATGTTTCACTATTTGCAGCGACAAAACTGAACAAAGTTCCTACATCCATTCACTTCCTGATAACAAAGATCTCCAAGCATCGCCAATACTTGGTTAGTAGACACAATAGTTTATAAATCAACCATTCTACATGTGAATATCCTATCTGTAACCCTCTCTAACACACCTAACATGTCTATCACTGAGCACGTGAAATGCATTCATTCAAGTTGTTACTTGGAGTTGTCTTCTGCTTGCCACTTAGCGATATGCCACTAACACGGAAATTACTCTATCGGTTAAGAGTCATTCCCAAGTGAATCCAACAAAAAAACTTTTTAGCATAGATCGAACGTATTTGTTATATTACCAGCGTATCATAGCCTACAATTATGAGCTATTTGTGTAAAGATATTGGGGCATGGGTTTCGAGGCTTCATCTTCAAACATGTTTATATGCTCGCAACAAACCTTTTCGACTTGGTTATTGCCCACTCGTTGCTAGCCTGATCGAGGCAAAACTATAATAGATTTTTGACACTTGTGAAGGTTATGAAATGGAAATTCATTGCAGAACCTGAAACCATTCCTATGAAATGAATCTATGGTATAGAGAATGGTAAGATGTTTTTGGGATAATTAATTTATAGTAAGTATAATAATTGAAGGCCACAATGCGAAAACCAGTGATGTCACATTTTGGGTTTTTGGAGTTATTGCTACCTTCCTGTAGTTTTGGCACTGTAGAATTGTATGGTGAATTAAAAAGTTGGAAAAACCAGTGTTGTGCTATGGAAATCTGTGTTTAGATTTTGTACTCAAATGATTAAACAGGAGATGTCCAAGTCGTAATATAGAAAAATCGGATAAGTCCAACAGCTAACCAATCAAAAAACGTTTTGTTCGTTAACGTGGCCTTGCATTGTTTATTATTACTTAGCTAGCATAAATGATCGATACGTAACTCGTGCTTGTTCGTTAAATTATTATTAAAAATGATGACATCTGGAGATAGATCTGAGTATTCACAATAAACAAAAAAGCCTAGAAAACAAAAAAAAAGATGGTAGTGCACAAAATAAGGCTAAAAAGCAAATTAAGGTTTCTAGCCATACAACAGGATAAAATTGCTTATGCAAATGGTCAAAATGCTTTGAAATTGTGTGTGCCGCTGACAGTCAGCAATTGTTTACTGATTTTAATCAATTTTATGCTACAAAGAATCAACAAGAAGCTTATTTATTTTTGCTAATAAACGTGTGTAAGGTGGAGAGAAGAAGGCTCCGTTGAAAGTCACATTGGTCCCGAAGTAGTGGAGTTAGATTTGTTCTGTGATGGTTACGCTGGACAGAACAAAAACTACACACTCATTCACTATTTTCGTTGGCTTGTGGATGAGAAAACCTTTGTTAACAAGATCACAATAAGCTATTTAATGTGTGGACATTCCTACGTGAAATGTGATTGAGACATGACTGCAGTGAGTTGCAAGTCAGATGTAGATCTACCGTCTGATTGGGTAAAGTTGTTTCAAAATGCTAGCAAACATCCTAAACCCTTTAATACAATTTATCTAAATTTATTGAATCTGCAAAAACCTAACTTCTAGAGTTAGAGTTCAGCTATTGTAGCTGCAAGTTGCAGGGATTTGTTGTGCAAAGCAGTATAGATAAACATGTATTATGCAGTTGTATGTCTACTTGATAGTCAGCATCTTCTGACTTGCTCCACAGATTATTTTCAGTGCCCATCCTTTTCAGACATGGCTGAACATTAATGTTATCATGTTTTATAAGAAACGGATCAGTCTCCAACCACTCATCTCTTCTAACTGAACATGTCTATATTATTGTATGCTTCTTAATGACTGCTGTTTAAAATTATCCAGGCTATTTTGTGATATTTATCTTCACTGAGGCTGTTCAACTTAATTGGCGCCTTCACTCCATGTTTGATTGACCTTAGTCAAGGTCAAATCAACTTTGGTACAGTTGTTCAATGGGGCTGCAGTCACATCTTGACATACAAAGCTAATCTGTTCAGATATTTCATATGTCAACACTTGTACGTTGAAGCCAATTTTTTATAAGAATATATGAAGTTATTTTACTTAATTCTATGGCTCAAAAACAATTATAAATATAGTAGGGGCTCCTCTAAACCTAGACTCCACTTAACGTAAGAATTTATTGAAATGTTTTGCGTAGCTCTATGTAAAAATTCCATACAACATAAAGTTTCAAGTCGGTACAAGTTGGCAAATTTCATTTGAATAACAAGAATCTCGTAGCTAGCCTTAAACATATCTTGGCACACTTGGGCGTATAGGGGTAGCTCTATTAATTGTACTGTATCTCTATTAATTGTACTTTATCTCTATTAATTGTACTTTATCTCTATTAATTGTACTTTATCTCTATTAATTGTACTTTATCTCTATTAATTGTACTTTATCTCTATTAATTGTACTTTATCTCTATTAATTGTACTTTATCTCTATTAATTGTACTTTATCTCTATTAATTGTACTTTATCTCTATTAATTGTACTTTATCTCTATTAATTGTACTTTATCTCTATTAATTGTACTTTATCTCTATTAATTGTACTTTATCTCTATTAATTGTACTTTATCTCTATTAATTGTACTTTATCTCTATTAATTGTACTTTATCTCTATTAATTGTACTTTATCTCTATTAATTGTACTTCATCTCTATTAATTGTACTTCATCTCTATTAATTGTACTTTATCTCTATTAATTGTACTTTATCTCTATTAATTGTACTTTATCTCTATTAATTGTACTGTATCTCTATTAATTGTACTTTATCTCTATTAATTGTACTGTATCTCTGTTAACTTGATAACTCTGTTAAAATTGATCTACCGGTCTGAATGTCACGCTTTCTCTTATTTTAATCGTGAACCCTGACGACAGATCGGCGGATGTACAGATGACATCGCTCTTATTATAATAAAGACATAAGTTTTTCTTTATTTTAGACCTACAAAGTTTGAATTTAAATTTTATGCAGAATAGCCTTGCTGTCTAAGAAAAGGAGAAAATTGATGTACATTGACATTCAAGCTGTGCGCTCCATTTAACTTACCATATTATAGAAGTACTGCAATCATGGACGCTAATAATACTATAGTAACACTACAGCCAATAATACTACAGTAACACTACAGTCAATAATACTATAGTAACACTACAGCCAATAATACTTCAGTAACACTACAGCCAATAATACTACAGTAACACTACAGCCAATAATACTACAGTAACACTACAGCCAATAATACTACAGTAACACTACAGCCAATAATACTACAGTAACACTACAGCCAATAATACTACAGTAACACTGCAGCCAATAATACTACAGTAACACTACAGCCAATAATACTACAGTAACACTACAGCCAATAATACTACAGTAACACTACAGTCAATAATACTACAGTAACACTGCAGCCAATAATACTACAGTAACACTGCAGCCAATAATACTACAGTAACACTACAGTCAATAATACTACAGTAACACTACAGCCAATAATACTACAGTAACACTACAGCCAATAATACTACAGTAACACTACAGCCAATAATACTGCAGTAACACTGCAGCCAATAAATAAAAATGTTAAGTTTAGATTTCCTTTTTTAACTGTCGAAGGGGTGAGTTTGGGATGATCTTATAACGAGTTAGGTAGTTTACATGTATTTCACAATAATAGTATAACATAAAATCCTTATAACATTATTTACGTTGAAGGAGCGTCCACTGTACTTGAAATAATAACATGAAACATTAAAACAAGGCCATTATATAAAATTATGCATCGCCAACTGTAAATATCTGAATTATGTGTAAAAACTAAATTAATAATTATGATAAACAATAAAAAGGTTTATCTTGTTAATTTACATTAGAGACAAGTAGAAGTAATCTCGGTAATGTGTAGGTTTGGTGGTGAGGTTAATAATAGTAATAAGGCATAGCTTACTGTAACTTATACTGAATATAATTTGAATTATTCTATAAATGTATTTTTGTGAATTTATTGTTCAATTTTACCAGCTCTATACTTATATTATTTGAAGTTGTTTTCCGTTTGCTGATGAGCTGATCTGATGGTATATTTTGAGAGCATAAATCTTTCCTTATGTGTTCCTGTCTGATATATAATATTCCTTATGTGTTCCTGTCTGATATATAATATTCCTTATGTGTTCCTGTCTGATATATAATATTTGTCTGAACTAAGCACTAGTTGACATGCTCATCATTTTAAATAAGATACGATTTAAAAAACTCAATCACATCCTTGTTTACAGACTCCATGCATAATGACACAGAAATCCCAGCTGCAATAGCTAAAACTATGCTGCCAGCCCTCCCATCACATCACTCATCTACGAGCATCAACACAGAGCCACCTGTTACTAGTGTCACCACGGTAGCGTCTAGTACCTCAGGCGACCCCCTCACAACAGTGCATTCTGCTACTTGCGGGAAATCTTGTGATCAGGAGACACCCGTAACTGCTGACAATGGCTTGTCAGTTGCTGCTGTGGATTCTGAAATTAGTAGTAACTCGGTGACACCTGTCAGCTTGATGCAGCCTCTCAACATTATACGAAGCGCTAATCTAACGTCCATCAATAACAGTTTGTCAAAGAAAAGCAGCCGGCTTGATAAGATGTTAAGGAACCACCTAACAACGAATTCATCAACCCATTCCGACAGCAAGCGTAGGCATGAACTCTGCACTCAGCAGGTGAAAATCCTTGGCTCTCTGGCCACAATATGTAAGATAGGATAACTCCATTTACTGTTTTATCTGAATCAAGTGCAGTTTGAAGCAGTTTGTAGCATAGGATCTGTAAGTGTGAATACAAATCGGACTCAGGATGAAAAGTTGCAGTAATTGTCATGCTTTGCGCGTATGAAATACTTGGAAGAATCTTTTAGCGACACCTTGCCTGTTGAATCTATAAATAATATTTAATAATATAAAAACTTTTGGTGCAGACACTAAGAATTCTGGTTCAAGAGTGCTTGAGGTCTCATCCATATTTGCTCTGTTATTTTGTCTGGCAAAAGAGGTTTTTACTGGGTAAAACTGGCCATATTCAACATTCTTTTACAAGGAAGTGATTTTCTTAGGTGTGGTCTTTTCTACTTTCTCTTCTCTCACCTCCAGGTGCACGATGCAGTGGAACAGTCTTCAGTCATTCCCCGGCAGCGGAAAAGAAAGAGCGCTGCACCTCGCTATAACCCCTACCAGCCAGTGTATCAGCCAGTTGCGCAATGTGATGATTCCATCTCCGACAGCAGCCATAATGTCAGCAGTAAGATAGCCATGCTGCTTGACAATCAATCATCCAATGCACAGCACAGTTCTGCTTCAGGTGTCATTTTAAACAGTACATGCTCTGATCTCACTCGGCCTCAGCCCGCCGCATCACTAGTTGAGTCCCTTAATGCCAATGTGGAACTCATGGCAGCTGCTGACCGCTTGCTTCCGCCATGCGGTCCTTTTGTCACCCATTCGCAGTCTGAGCTGCGTCCGACGCATCCACACAATGCTGACTTGGATTACCAGCTGTCCGCGATTGGCTACACGGACAATATAGAGCTGCCGAGCTTAATGTTAGAGGAGTCGGGACTGACTGATGTGTCGCTTTTCTCCGAAGTCACGCAGGACAGGACCTGCTTGCTAGAGAGTAAAAAGGTGAAGACAAAAGCGAAGAAAGGCAGACCGAGCAACCTTAGTAAGATAAAAACTGGTAGGTGAATGTTAGTAGCTTGCTAAACACAGCATCTGACAATTTTGTACAAATACAGATACTTGGAAATTATCGAGCAAACCGTGAATTCTACATTATCATGCTTTGCTTGCGGGAAGCAGCAACTGATAGTGTTAGAAATGTATAATTCCTGTTCGAATAAGTGACATTTAATATATTAAGCATTTTTAACATACCTACTTGATATTGAGCATGCCATGACATCTTAGGGTACAGTATATTTTTAGCTCCCGAGTAAACAATATGGTTTATGCTCTTTATGTAGCAAATAAAACTCTAACACCCTGGTCATTTGTTGCTCACAGCCATGCAAATAGGACTGCTATGGCTATTTGATAAAGCCTGCCCCTGTGTCTCATTAAACAAAGACCATTATCTTTTAAGGAATAGCAAGCTGTAAACATAGTTGCATACCAAGTTTAAAAACTTTCATTTGTATTCGTTCAGATAATTGTTTGTTGCACTTGTTGTTGCTTCCATCATTGCTTTTTCTCAAGACATCATTGATAGAGGCCTGGATGATTGTGATTCTTTTCTTAGACAATGTTCTTGACCTGTCAACGACCTTTAAATCTGAATGTGAAACCAAGTCTGACAGCGCTCTTCTGCGGCTCCGGTGCCGGCGGTGCAGCGAGCGATTCACATCCAAGTCGGATTATCAGCTTCATCTAAAATCTCAGGTAATTTTTATTTTTTCTCTGCTCCATATGAAACAGTAATAAGCATGGTTGTATAGAACTGGTGCCTTTATTATGTTCTTAATTATGTTCCTAGCAGAACAGAGCAGCACTGTTCTGAATTTGGGAAATTTAACAATAAGTTTATAGTGAATAGATCAATCATTTTGGTTGATGGTTTTATTAGCAGTTGAAGATGCAAACAAAACGGACTCGATTTTGTGTTATGATAGCCTATAAATCTATATAGGCTAGGTCAGAGGCGGTATCACTATGTACCTGAATGCATTAAGCACTTCTACCACACTCCTTCTGTTTTACTCATTTGTAAAAGGCTATGCATCCTCCAACCCAATCTTTTTTGGTGACTCACATCATTTTGGCCATCTCATTTGTATTTTAGATTTGTTCTACTGGTTTCACACAGACCTACACTTGCCAGGCCTGCGGCTATTGCGCACTTACTCGCCAGCGACTCATTGTACATATGCGCACACACAGCGGGGAACGACCCCATCGCTGCCCTTTTTGCAGCTATGCCGCCACTCAGCAAGCCCCGCTCAAGAGGCACATGCAAAATATCCATCTTAAAGCTGGTGCTGTCTCCTTGACTGCTGCCAAACATCCATCCAATCCTCCACTCGCGTCTTGAACGGACTACATGATCTCTTTAAAAACCCATCCTTTGTGCAATAGTTTTTCTTGTAGTGGGATTGCCTTGGTTTTTTAGCTTTTATCCTATTTGTATTGTTTAAAGTATCACATAAGCTAGTTTCTCTCCTAGTTAGGAACCCCGGCTAAGAGATATTCAATATGAATTTAAGCAGTAAAGCACAAGTACAGTTACGCGTGTACTAGCACCATTAACATTAAAGATTGAACAATGGTGAAACTTTCTGTTTCTGAATATCATTCATATTTTTATATGGAGGGTATGGTCTTAAAAGTCAGCATTCTTGTATCTGATACAAATTGGCTGCATTCGATTTTCGTACTCCATGCGTATCCTACCAACAATATCCTTCCATTAGCGTTTTGCAGTACAGTGGTAAAAGTATCACTTCAGTAACCCTCACTGTGTCATCGGCTAGTAGATGTACTACTTGGCTAGTAGATGTACTTCTTGGCTAGTAGACGTACTACTCGGCTAGTAGATGTACTTCTTGGCTAGTAGACGTACTACTCGGCTAGTAGATGTACTACTCGGCTAGTAGATGTACTACTCGACTAGTAGATGTACTACTCGACTAGCAATTGTTCTACTCAACGGTTTTTCTTGTTTATTTACCTGTGACTTTGGCCATTAATGTTTCTAGTATTTTTGTATATATCATATATGTAACGACATTGTAGAAATGTACAGGTCTTAGCGTAGGTGACATGCAATTGTAATAAATATCGTCTAATGAATTGAATTGTCACATGTTCACAGCCTCACATCACCGATGTGTTGATAAATTATAAGATATCGTTTGAGATTGAGTGTTGTTACACCTTGAACAACATCGGCTGTTCTTTGGCCATACCCTTCCAATTTCTTATTTGTATAGGCCTCGCGGTCGCCAGGTTGTTCATAAGGGTGTTGATAAATGTGGTAGCTGTCAGCAAAACTGGTTAAATTGTTAACTTCATTGTGAATTTCAAAGAAGAAAAAATAATTTGATACAATCTTGTTTAGTGTTTTACTCCAGTTTTAGGAGATTCTGCAAGCGAGCCACACATCTCACAACTTATGTAAAATTTACAAAGAGCTCCATGACTTTTGAACCTGCTGTTTACTGGCGTACTGTTGACTGGCGTACTATTGACTGACGTACTGTTGACTTGCATTCAGTGCATTTAATAGGAAGTAAAACGGCTTGAACATTTTCCTATCAATGGGTTGCCTACTTTGTCACATGGATTGAGCGCATTTTGTTATATGAAAAACATTCTAGCATGCTATTTTCAAGTACTAACTTTGAATGGAGTTAGTCTGCCTATTGAATTTTAAGCATTTTTGAACATGTGGAACATTTTCAGTTACTGCATTCTGATTGTTAGCAACGGTAAGTGTTGACGAAGACACTATGTATGTTTTTTTCATCAACTAACAATTATCTTGCACCCATGAAATGTACCCTGTACCTGTACTCACAGGCTTTAGTACTTTGACTAGCTAATTTGACAGAATGACATTAGAACTTATGTGAGCTTGAACAATCTGCCACTGTATAATGCCGTTTTGTTTTCATTCAAGTTTTTATTGTTTTTATGCAAGAACATACAAACACACTTGACTATTTTGTTGAAAGCAGATCTGGAAGTGACTATGTAATTATCTATACAATGAACAGTAGGACAGCTTCCAAAAAATCTATAGCATGAGAAAACTAATACAGATGTACAAAAATAATTGATTTGTTTAGTGTGTACATAATCGCACAAAAACAGAAAAGACCAGATACAATTGCCTTAGTCTTAGCTAAAGTAAGTAACGTGGTAAAGGAGGGGAAGTATATAGGTTGTCCTCTCTGTTCATAGTTATAATTATGGCTAATAAAGACAATGCATGGACGCACAACTCAGTAAATTCGAAAGAATTCATAACAACTATACAACATGTAATATTAGGGAAAAATAGCATGACACACCACTTTGTTGCGACTGCAAATATTGTAAAAATAGATAACTTGGTAAAAGAATTTTGAGCTTTTGACAGATGTTTGTTGAGACCTATCAAAAAGTTCACCAGCCAGACCAGTCGTCCTCATCCCAGCCGTTCTTAATCTCACTAGAATCGGCCAGCGCATGGGCAAGGTTAATCGCTGACTTATTTGTTGACTTGGCTGGAAAAAGAACCAAGCTTGACATAAAAGTGATCATGAACCCAAACAAGTAATCATGAACCCAAAGAAGTAATCATGGAACCATAGAAGTAATCATGGAACCATAGAAGTAATCATGGAACCATAGAAGTAATCATGGAACCATAGAAGTAATCATGGAACCATAGAAGTAATCATGAATGGAACCATAGAAGTAATGGAACTATAAAAGTAACCATAGAAGCAATCATAGAACCACGGAAGTAACATAACCATAGAAGTAATCATAGGAACATAGAAGTAATCATAGAACCATAGAAGTAATCATATAACCATAGAAGTAATGGAACTATAAAAGTGATCATAGAAGTAATCATATAATCATAGAAGTAATCATATGACCATAGAAGTAATCATGGAACAAAAGAAGTCCTCATGGAACCATAGAAGTAATCATGGAACCATAGAAGTAATTATAGAACCATGGAAGTGATCATGGAAGCTTGGAAATAATCATGGAACATCCTGAATTGCAAACAAATACTGTGCCAACTATGAAGATAAACAAACTTATATGAAACTAGCATATTCATATGACACAAACTTAGTCATACGAGACTAACATAGTCATATGAGGTTAACATATTCATGTAAGACAAACACATTCATATGAGAGCACCAGTAATAACAGAGCAATATAGACAGCGATATTAGACAGTCCAACATAGACAGCGATATTAGACAGCAACATAGACAGCGATATTAGACAGAGCAACATAGACAGTGATATTAAACAAAGCAACATAGACAGCGATATAAAACAGACCAACATAGACAGCGATATTAGACAGACCAACATAGCCAGCGATACTAGACAGAGCAACATAAACAGTGATATTAAACAAAGCAACATGACAGCGATATAAAACAGACCAACATAGACAGCGATATTAGACAGACCAACATAGACAGCGATATTAGACAGAGCAACATAGACAGCGATATCAAACAAAACAACATAGACAGCGATATAAGACAGACCAACATAGACAGCGATATTAGACAGACCAACATAGACAGCGATATTAGACAGACCAACATAGACAGCGATATTAGACAGAGCAACATAGACAGTGATATTAAACAAAGCAACATAGACAGCGATATAAAACAGACCAACATAGACAGCGATATTAGACAGACCAACATAGACAGCGATATTAGACGGAGCAACATAGACAGCGATATTAGACAGAGCAACATAGACAGTGATATTAAACAAAGCAACATAGACAGCGATATAAAACAGACCAACATAGACAGCGATATTAGACAGACCAACATAGACAGCGATATTAGACAGAGCAACATAGACAGTGATATTAAACAAAGCAACATAGACAGCGATATAAAACAGACCAACATAGACAGCGATATTAGACAGACCAACATAGACAGCGATATTAGACGGAGCAACATAGACAGCGATATTAGACAGCAACATAGACAGTAATATTAAACAAAGCAACATAGGCAGCGATATAAAACAGACCAACATAGACAGCGATATTAGACAGACCAACATAGACAGCGATATTAGACGGAGCAACATAGACAGCGATATTAGACAAAGCAACATAGACAGCGATATTAGACAAAGCAACATAGACAGCGATATTAGAAAAAGCAACATAGACAGCGATATTAGACAGAGCAAAGGGTAACATAAGACAAACACTGGGTTTCCACGCTTCGAATGAATTCGGAGTTGACCTCTGCTGATGAATTCGCACCCTACCGTTTCGATGATTCAGAGTTGCACTTTATCAATTTTCCAAGACTAGCGATGTACTCCTCTAAACAGAACTTTTTAAAGTAGACTCGCTCACAGGTCACGGTCACTTTTCAATTCGGGCTTTGTACACTTGTTGCACTAATTCAGACAGGATACCTGATCAGAATTTTCTCTATTTATACTTGTATTTATAAATCTAAGTTTTTCTGCCATCTGTCATTCGTCTGTCCAACTATAGCGTATGAGTATTAACAACGAAAAATCACTTCGTACGAGATTTGAACTCATGACATTCAAATCACAAGTCTACTGACAAGTGTGCTAACCATAAGGATTAGCCATTCTTATTACATGCATCACTCTTACCATATATTGCATATCCTCTTTCACGATTGCATATGCTATATTATTAACTAGTACAGTGCGCCCTCGGACTACTATGCCCCTGTTGTAAGATTTTTCTCGCCTTACTTTATGGAACATGATGCTTTTTCGTCCACCTTGATTCTTTTTCACCACACAATATCAACAGAAATTTCTCTCGAATTAAAATTTGGCAGGCAGTGTATTGATGACAAAATAACGAAAATGCCGATATGCTATTCACGGAAATCCCTCCCAGAAAATCCCTCGCCTGAAAGAAATTTTCGAAAGCCTGAAAGAGATACGATGCTTGCTATCTCAGTTCAGCATTATTCCTTATAAGTTATAGCAAAAACCAAACCAAAAAAAGATAAGTTTTAGCCGATAAAAGTTTAAAATAAGATAAAAGAACTTTTTAAAAATAAAAGCCGATAAGTTTTAAGTGATAAAATTTTAGCCTATGACAAAGTTGAAGGTTAGTTTAGTAAAATACATACTGAAACTTAGCTTCAAGTATTTTGTTTAGTAAGCTAAAATCATTCAAATTTAATTCATGTTATACGTCTGTCTCGAAAGTAAGAACTCTCCACAGTACATACTGCACGTAGTACATTGTAATGTTACATTTTATAGCAGATCATAACAACTTAATACACTGAAGTTAGCGTAAGTAAATGTAGTTGCTAAGGTTAACATATTGTTTTGTTACTAATTTTTAATATGCAATGTACGCATATAAAATTTAGAGGATTTTTACCAGGGGTGGTGGCATTAGATAATTACTATGGGTTTCTATACCACTCTATATGACACTTTCGCCTTACGATGCCAACACTGAAACCAATTAAAATCATATAATTGTATACCAAACAATTTTTTATTGTAATCGTAGCAAAACATACTATATTTAGCCATTACTTGCAAAAATGTAATTATTTCACATTTACATTTAAACACCTTTACAGCTGTTTTATTTTTTCTATTAATTTATTTAAACAGCACAAAACACTTTTCTCATAATATGAAGTTTGAAAGTTAGAATGGTAACTTTTATTATATGTTACATAAAAATAAGTTTTTTGTGCAAAGACCTTGTTATTACTCGGACAACGCCAGTATTCAACTAGTTATTAATAATATTAACGTACCTCTATATTACTAAACAGCAACGAAATTTACTAGGCCTACTTGTTATACAGTTAGTACTTCACTTCGAAGAACGCATGAATGACAATATCTTTTAGTAAAAGTTTTCTATGCTAAAAGAGTTAAGGCTAGGAAGAGGTCAGCACAAGTGCAGTTGGAATCTGTACAATTGGTAAGTGCAGTTAATTAATGAATCTATCTATGTATATATATTTCACATATGCGAATAATTATATTGAGTAAAGACTGAGGAATCTATATGCCCTACAAGATGAAATTATTTGATGGATTTAATAATTTGCGAATTCGCGTACTGTCAATTCCGCGAATTATTTAAATCCGTGAATAATTTGTTTTACTTTTCAACACAGGGGAGAGTAACTACTACCTCAATTAAAAACTAACCGCTAGGCAGTGTTAGTAAACGTAGCTGAGTTCCCAAACTCGTTTAAAGTCATCGCCGGGGCTTTGAGTTAAGCCCATTGCCAATGCATCACACTTCTTTACGAAATGATTCAAGGTTGCCACAAGTTATTCGGAATTCAGCAGTGTCATCATTGCAAAAATCTTTCCTGCAGTTCTTTACGTTGAAAAAACATATAGCTTACCACAAATGGTTGGTTTACCAAAGGCCTTCAAATCGATGAGTATTTATGAAGACCTCTGGTTGCAGCCAAAAATGTATAGCTTAGCATGATCGCCATAAATTTCCTAGTTAAATAGAAACCTAAAGGCATGGTATACGCACGTGAAGGTTTTACTCTATTGTTAGTTGCTTTCACGGATTAATTTATTCGGGAATGTGTTAATCCGTGAAGAATTTAGTCCACAAATATGCATGAAAAGACAATTCTCACGAAGTTTAATTCCGCCAATAATTTCGTCCTGTAGGGTATATATTTCACAAAGTTTGTGTGTATTTCTGTCGCTGTGTATGTCCAGCTATAGCTATTAAAATATTGGATTAAAAGTTAGCTGGTCGCTGTATTTAAACTCACGGTGATTACACACACAATCTTCCAATACATGCTCTTAATCACTGAGCTAAACAGACTTTATATATGTGTTGCACTCATTATATAGTGTATACTGTACACATACGGCGCAAAAGTGCACGCCAAATGTGCACTTTTGATTATTAACTAATATTACCTTCTGCATTTGTTGTTTTTTCAAAATGTTGAAAAACTAATTTTTTGCTACCATTTTTTTAAAATTTGTAATTTGTAAATGTGCCGTTTCAATTTCAAATGTGGGTTAGACTTCTATTTCTAGTTTTTCGTAAGGTTTGATTGCTAAATTGGTAAGGGAAAATATTTTTCACTCGGGACAATTGTATTATCTCGAGTGAGAATAGCCTCTACATTCTCTCTCCGTTCGATCAGACAAAGTACCGGACAAAGACAGTCCGATATCTCATTTTTACATTTGTACCAGTATCGATAAGTACCAGTATTGTCGTATTCAAGGTTTTGATGGATAGCTTCTGGTAGAACAGTAACATTTTTTATACAGACACTTCTATGCAAGAATTGTTATTATTAATTCAACATATTCAGGATTTTTATTTTGTTTTCACAGTTCGTATCAATTGTATCATTACCGAATCATCTTTTATTGTAATCGTAGCAAAACAGACTTAATTTAGCTGTTACTTGCTAATTATTTCACATTTACATTTAAACACTTTTACAGTTGTTTTATATTGTTTCTTAATTTATTTGACCTGCACAAGACATTTTCCTCATGATATGAAGTTTGAAAGTTACAGTTGGTTGACAAAGTTTAAAAACATTTACAGTTGCTTCATTTTTTTCTCTAAATTTATTTAAATTGTACAAAACACTTTTCTCATGGTATGAAATTTGAAAATTAGTATGCTAATTGTTATTATATGTTAAATAAGAATAAATTTTCTGTGCAAAGACTTGTAGGCTATTACCCGATCCTAATCGCCGGGCATTCATCTAGTAAGGTGACAAAGGTAACAAAATATAAAGGTAATTATCTCCTCGTTGTCGTAAGAGCAATCTATCGTTGGCAGTAGTAGTTAGAATATACCCGGGTGGTAGTGTGATGAAATACATCACATTTTTTCCCTATACTGGGGAGAGCTTCACTGAGTATTATTGATCCAAATCCATCTGCAGTGAGCGTTCCTGTGACGTTGAATAGTAGGCTCACTGTGAATGCATTTGCACAAATTTTGCGGAGCGGAATAGCGTCAAATCCATTCAGATTTTCCTATGTTTATAGTTCGGAGTGAAAGCAACTCCGGAGCCATTCGAAGCATGGAAACCCAGTAAATGTAGTAAAAGATAAGATTGTGGAGAGGGTGATATAAACCGGTGAAGAGGGAGACAGGAGACACAATAGGACCCATTTCTATTGTGAACTATGTCTATAGTGAACTATGGCTATACTGAACTATGGCTATAGTTCACTATGGCTATAGTGAACTATGTCTATAGTTCACTATGGCTATAGTTCACTATGGCTATAGTGAGCTATAACTAGAGTGAATCATAGCCATAGTAAACTATGGTTATAGTGAACTATGGCTATAGTGAAATATGGCTATAATGAACTATGTCTATAGTAAACTATGGCTATAGTGAACTATGGCTATAGTGAACTATGGCTATAATGAACTATGGCTATAGTGAACTATGTCTAGATAGTAAACTATGTCTATAGTGAACTATGGCTATAGTGAACTAGGACTATAGTGAACTATGGCTATAATGAACTATGGCTATAGTGAACTATGGCTATAGTGAACTATGGCTATAGTGAATTATGGCTATAGGAAACTATGGCTACAGTGAACTATGTCTATAGTGAACTATGGCTATAGTGAACTAGGACTATAGTGAACTATGGCTATAATGAACTATGGCTATAGTTCACTATGGCTATAGTTCACTATGGCTATAGTGAGCTATAACTAGAGTGAATCATAGCCATAGTAAACTATGGTTATAGTGAACTATGGCTATAGTGAAATATGGCTATAATGAACTATGTCTATAGTAAACTATGGCTATAGTGAACTATGGCTATAGTGAACTATGGCTATAATGAACTATGGCTATAGTGAACTATGTCTAGATAGTAAACTATGTCTATAGTGAACTATGGCTATAGTGAACTAGGACTATAGTGAACTATGGCTATAATGAACTATGGCTATAGTGAACTATGGCTATAGTGAACTATGGCTATAGTGAATTATGGCTATAGGAAACTATGGCTACAGTGAACTATGTCTATAGTGAACTATGGCTATAGTGAACTAGGACTATAGTGAACTATGGCTATAATGAACTATGGCTATAGTGAACTATGGCTATAGTGAATTATGGCTATAGGGAACTATGGCTACAGTGAACTATGGCTATAGTGAATTATGGCTATAGTGAACTATGTCTATAGTAAACTATGGCTATAGTGAGCTATGGCTATAGTGAGCTATGGCTATAGTGAACCATGGCTATAGTCAAACAGCTATACCTAACACTTGTAAAGTACACTGCAGTACAGTACAACCATGTACTGTAGTCTCAATCTTTTTTTTGGCTATTTTATCACAAGCTTCATGAGCAAAAAATAAAAAGGGTAAATGAGAAAACAGAAATGCTATGATGACTTACAAGAAGACGTTTCTTCTGCCATGTTTGTTGATTGGACGCTTGCTTTCTGGGTGCCTAGAGTCGGTGTCATTCCAGCGAAAAAATCTATTTCCTCCACCTCCTTGCCAGAACCAGTCTTGATGTCCAATTTGGAAAAATCCCTGTTTATCTTTGTCTCCTTTTTGGTGACTTTAGAAACAGAGTGTAGAGATAAAGGTTTTATTGTATCCTGATCACGCTTGTGGTTAGGCGTAGGTTGACTAGCTACTGACTTTGGAGGGCTGACGGGTGTCTCCCAATCGGAGTTGTCATCTTCTGTCGTGAGAAACTCACTCGGAACAGGGCTGCTCTCTACTTCCTCTTCCTCCTCCTCTTCCTCCTCTTCCTAGCAGCAATAAATCTAGGGTATTTTCACCAAAACTAGCAGCATATTGGTTACGGCCAAATGCGCCAAAATTTTCAAAAGTTTTGACCAAAAAACGAACTATATGACAAACACAAAAATATATGGTTATAACTCACAGAATTGTCAAAGCTGCGCATGCAACCCGAAATCATCGACGAAACGCTTTCAACTGGTTGAACAAATTATTTGCGAGCGTGACTTTAGCAGCTATCGTGATTGATGTGGTGCGAGACACATATAGCAATACGCAAGAAAAATACCAACGCAATTCAAGATAGTAAATACGATGAAATTGATTAGATTGTGCTAGAGATGGCACTTCTTTTTAATCATTTGCCTTGTATTTACTGTGTTGAATTGTGTCGGTATTTTTCTTGCATGTCATTATATGTGTTTCAGACTAGACCAATCATGAAAGCTGCTAAAACGGTTTTCGGTAAAACTGATTTCGATGTGCAAGCGCAGCTTTGACAAATCGTTGAGTTTCAGCCAAATATTTTTGTGATGCTGGTTTATTTCGTGATTTCGACCGAAGCATCCGAAAATTTTGACCGAAACATCCGAAAATTTTGACACGTGTGGCCATACCTTATAAAAGCTAATCTTGACAGAACAGTTTAAGCAGTCTAGTCACTCCCATAGCTAGGAGTCAGGGCCAAAGTATTATCAAAAAGCTAGAAACAAAGGGGTAAGTAGCATCATGTTCGATCATGAAGATATCAGATTTCCTAATACACTTTGTGTGAATTAAAACCTCTAGATTGAAAGTTTGTTCAAAGATTGGCTTTGTATGTCAAACACTTTGTATGTCAAACACTTTGTGTGTCAAACACTTTGTATGTCAAACACTTTGTGTGTCAAACACTTTGTATGTCAAACACTTTGTATGTCAAACACTTTGTATGTCAAACACTTTGTATGTCAAACACTTTGTATGTCAAACACTGTATTTCTTTTCATTCCTCAGCCCAAAAACCCATTGAAGCGCACAATCAGGTATCATACATAGTAATCGAATATATAAAAAATCTCAAAATAAAAACTACAAATAAAAATATAACAATATACATACATGTATATAGTTTTCATTTATCTCAAAGAAACTGGCTTTTTAGACTTGGAATGTCCAGCATTGCTTTCCCATGCCAGGGTATCAAAGTGAAATCCCAAACAAAAGGCAGGCATCGTCATATTATTAAAAATGTCCCGCGCGTCACAAATACTTCTACTCTTGTATTGACTATAAGAGAAAAGCAAAATTTATTTCAGAGTGAATAGCAAAGTTTGAGAGAAAATGACCCATTGTCCCACGCGTCACACGATACCAGGAAAATCTACTCGCACACCCAATATCATCATGAGAGATTATTTCATTATAAAAATTTTGTTTTATATTATTAAAAGAAGTGTGCAGCAAGTCTGATGGCAACTACCCAAACATTAAATTAACTTACTGCATAGATTTATCTCGGTTATATATACTATTACCCTAACAGTCTAGTTCGCCGTGAGAAATCGTCATTTGTGTCGATAAAGCACCGATAACAACTAGCTGCGCAATTATTCGATTAGAGTATTTTCAACTCGTGCCATTCAGGTCTACTGATTTAAATGTCATGAGTTGGAGTATCATCAAAATCAATTTTTTATCATAACCTTGAACCTGCTCGACGAATAATTTAATAGTTTAGTTCGATTAGATTTAATTTGACTAGATTTGATTTAGTTTAATTTGTATGTAAAGGCACCACTCATATTTTAATTTTTATATAAAAGAGACGTTGGTATTTTAATTTGTATGTTGAGGCGCTGCTCATAATTTAATTTGTATGTGGAAGCGATGCGCATATTTTAACTTGTATGTAGAAGCGACACTCGTATTTGAATTTGTATGTTGAGGGAATGTTCATATTTTAATTCATATGTTAAAGCAACGTTCATAGCTTAATTTGTATGTAGAAGCAACACTTGTATTTAAATTTGTATGTTGAGGCAATACTAGTATTTTAATTTGGATGTTGAGGAGACACTCATATTTAGATCTGTAGGAAGAGGCTACAGTAACTAGACAGCCAGTACCTGAGAAGTAGAGCGTACTGGAGACCCTGGAAGAGACTCTGAGAGTGCGGCTCCATGCGCAGTCTCAATGTTATTCGATCTTGTCTGAACATCAGAGAGACTCTCCCTCAGACCATCGACTGGTTCTTCAAAGCAATTACTGCTGCCTTTGCTACTTGTACTTAATCGTCTCTCTACATCCATTTTCTTCACACCCAGTTTAGGTCTCTCTGTACGATATTATCACTGCGTTTCATACCATGTCATCTTTTGTACCAACATATCATGATAGATACCTGCCTAGATACTGCCTAGATCAAACTACAACTTAGGTACGTAGATCTCAACCCTGGCTGAACATTCAAAAGATTAAAGAACTCATCTAGCCCAGCGAAACTAGAAAAACACCTGAGCTGTATGAGATTGAACCGGTTTCTATGGCAATCAATAGACAAAATTAAAATGTGGAAAGTAGGATTTTTACAGCTTCCTTTTACCGTTATTATTTTTAATGCTATTTTCCATTTAAAAAAACATTTTTTAACCATGCCATTTAACTTTGGTAGAACAACATAACGCTATCGACAGAACTTTATCGATCATTATCATGCTATTAAATGCTTAGAGAGAACATAACTTTTACTACCACCAAAGCAAATGCATGTCTCTATTTATATTTATTATTTTAATTTATAATTTATAAAAGAGGGTATATATATATATATATATATATATATATATACTATATGTTATATAGTATATACGAGGGGCGATCGTAAAGTTCCAGGAATTGTCTCAGTACACAAAAACCGTTAATCGTAATTACCTAATTTAAACTGTCCCCTTCAAAGTAATCGCCTGAGCTTGCTATGCACTTATCCCATTTGTGTTTCCACTGATCCATGCAATGCTGGAAATCACTTTCCGTGAGGCTTCGGAGTTGTCTCATCACATTTTCCTGAATAGTTGGTATGTTGTCAAATCTTTCACCTTTCATTGTCAATTTGATTTTGGGGAATAGGTAGAAATCACATGGTGCTAAATTAGGTGAATAAGGGGGATGGTTAAGCACAGTCGCCTTATTTTTTGCCAAATACTGACATACCATCAATGAGGTGTGAGCCGGAGCATTGTCATGGTGTAGGTACCAGTCACCTGAAAGCCACAAATCTCGACGTTTCCTTCTGATACTGTCTCTAAGTCTTATCAGAATGTCTTTGTACCATGCTGATTCACAGTTTGACCATGTGGCAGAAATTCAGAGTGTATCACACCTCTAATGTCGAAAAATGTTATCAGCAGCGTTTTTACATTTGAGCGAGACATTCTAGCTTTTTTAGGCCTAGGAGAGCCAGGGGATTTCCATTGAGAACTTTGTGATTTGGTCTCTGGGTCATATTCATAGACCCAACTTTCATCCCCAGTCACAACTTTTGAAATAAAGTCAGGATCTTGTGTTAAAGCATCTTTTAGTTCGATACAACAGCTAACTCTTTTTTCTTTTTGGTCGTCAGTGAGCAGTTTGGGTACCATCTTTGCAGAGATCCTTCTCATGCCTAAATCTTCAGTGAGAATAAAATGACATGTACCGTAAGAAAGCCCACTTTCTGCTGATATAGTCAATCGCCTATCTCCCATTACCTGCTGCCTCACAAGGTCTGTGGCAGTTGTGGTCCTTGAAGTTGCCGGTCTGCCCATGCGGTCATCATCTTTAGCACTTGTTCTTCCCTCTCTAAATCTTTTGTGCCATTCATAACAGGCTGTTTTCTCAAGGGCAGAGTCTCCATAAGCTGTCCGTAACATTTGGAGCGTCTCAGCACCGGACTTTCCAAGTTTAACACAAAATTTTACACAAACGCGTTGCTCTTCTACTTCAATCATTTTCGAAAAATTCGACGAACGATAAAAAATGACCTTGACATTGCCTACTATAACTTCATTGCAGGTGCTCTGACAAGCGTAAAACTTTGGCTATAGGGAGATTCCGTGTTGCTTAGCAACATGGAACAATCAAAACAACTGCACATGGTCTTATATTTGACTAGGAAAACGATTCCGGGAACTTTATGATCACCCCTCGTATATACTATATATATATAGTATATATATACGTATTATATATGTATATATATAATATGACAGACAAGTGCAGGCACACAGAGAAGTGCAGGCAGATGTATGCATAAGGTTAGTGTGGACAGACAGGTTACATGGAATTTAAATGCATGTAGTAGTGCATATTTCCTTCCACACAAATACCACCAGGTTTTAGCTCACATCACTTGAAATCACCTCAAATTACTTCATACCATATAGGCCTACCCTCTTGACACAACACACACCTGTCATCTTATGCCATTCGCGCCAATAGATTTTATTTGTTACAGTGTAATTGAAGCTTTGAAAAGTAATAGTCTTACTTCACTGAAAGTGATAACAGTTGTACTGATTATTTAACCGGTGGCTAAGGTGAAAAAACTGAGAAAAAAAACATTTAGGGCTGCGACTAATCAATATTCTATTAACCTTTAAAACTCCTTAAAATATTCTACTAGACTTTCCATCAAGTATTTTGACAGATATTTCATTAAAAATCAAACTCTATTATTAATTATACTACTAATTATTAATCAACCTAATTTATTATAGGTTTTGATGTTATGGAAACCTTCAAATGTTCAATAGCTCCAAATTAGACGCATCCATTATCCTCTGCCTTAAGCTGCAATATACAGGTTGGAATAAGAGTACGATTTAGATTTCGTTGCTCTCGACTAACCTAGATCCTGATGGCTCTTACCTTGATGGCGCACTCTCGGTTCCCTGGGTTTTCGTAAAGGTCGCTTAGGCCTTCCTTTAGGTGGGTCCACCAACGCTGGCTCTGGTGGAACTTCCTCAGCTTTTGGGAGGAGAGGCTGCGTATGACAGAAACAAATATGCACCATAGTTACACCGCCATAGACATGTCTGAAGGATACATTTTTATGCTTTGAGAAGAGTACAAAACAATGGGGATATACATGTTGTAAAGTTGCTGGGTTGACGGTATCAGCGAGTGACTTAGGTAGGTAGATTTAATAAATCAATAGTGAAATATTGTAGGTTAAATGTTCCATGCTCACGGACCGGAAACTAGCCGCCGCGCATGGTCACCTTTTATTTCATATATAAAGTTATAACAAGCGAGTTTATACCAGACTCGCTAAAAAGTCCAAATGTTTTGTATAACAACAATCGCTAAAATCATTAGCGATTAGGATACTCAACACATGTATAATTCTTCCAGTAAAATGATTAGAGATTTGCTGAATGCTTTCAAAGCACTAATAACAGACACTGAAGGTAGGTTTACACCGATCTGTCTTCAGCCTGTCTCCATATTTTCGCCTTCCTCTTTCAAAGTAAAACGGTTTAAACTGACCGGCATTCATGGCAAGACAAAACGGCGTGCGCCGAGTTTTTACCTACAAACCTCCGTCTCAGTGAATGATTTTTCAAAAGTCAATTAAAGAAGGGCCCGAAGTTATAATGAGACCATGACCATAAATATGGCTGAGATAGATAAGCGAAACTGATTTGTGTAAAATGGCTATCTGGAGCGGGTGACGGAAGTTGAAGCATAGAAGGACCCTTGTGAAAAACTCAACGTTTGCCTCAAGCGGAAGCAAAGGCTAAAGAAGGATTCGGATGTAAAGCCTACTTCAGTTCAACTGTAGGCGGATCCGTTACCCTTTTACAGGTTCACGAGCCAAAGAGTAAAGGGGTGTGTGAAACACTAAAACCTTGAGATGCCGGTGTTTTTGGTGATGTGTGTCATAAACTGTCAACGTAAGCGGCAGCATCCACTGCATTAGCAGAGTGAGCGGGAGTGTTGGCATCTAAATGCATGAAATGAAAAGGTGTCTCATTTTGAGCATTTAAACACAGTTTGATGGCTGATCAGAGCTTGCTCTGCCAAAGCATTGATATCGACTCCGATGAAATCAATCCATACGATTGGTTTTCTCTTCAGTGTGGGTAGTTCTCACACATTATGTATTAATTTCAAGTATCTATTACACACAATATGAATGATGAAATCGATAACACTGTTTCTAAGGGAAGGTTTAGAAATGAGATATTTAGGGTGATAAAAGGTACCTTTCTTGGACGAGTCAGAGTATTCTGAAAAAGCCATTGGCTTACGGAAATAAATTTCTGGGTAAAGTCAAGCTTTGCTACCACAGCAACTGCAGCAGATGAACCGCATTGAATAGCAACTGCTCGGCTATTGACTGATGTGCAAGAAGAAATCGGAGTGCACATGCTAAGTGCACGTGTAGAGTTATTATCTACAGCGCAAGGTGTCTATGTTAGGCGATCAGCGTCTGTCACTAATCCCACAGCATCTAACTGTAAAAAGAGACCATTACAAGGCCGATAGCGCAAACGCACTTTTATGGCAGTTTCAGACTTTCTACCTTGAAGTGAAAAATATTGAAAAAATATTCGCAGATTATGCTATGCTATAAGCGTTTTTGAAAGCCTTTTGTGTTTTTTTTTGTGCAGACAAAACTTAGTTTGACAATGCGTCCGCAATGTGTTGCCGGTTCACCATTACGAAACAAACCTGTCGGCTTATGCCTGTAAATATTCAACCGACGCACAACTGATGGCAATTCTCATTGGTTAAGATATTTACGATTTTTGCATCGTCCAGTAGTGTTGTGTGTGTGTAGCCACCGAAAATATCTACTCTAAGTATCGGCGAAGCATTTTGTCGGTGTGTAACCAGCCCTTTTACCCGATGCCAATGATGTGCAATTGACATGGTGATTATACTCTATTGATGGCATGTGAACGAATGCAACAAAACATTGTTGCATTTTTTTTCAACAAGCATTTGTTTTACAACAAGCTTTTGGTTTTCTTGGCCTAAACCATTAAAATATTTATAAACATCTGTGAGCCTTTGGCTTTTGCTAATGCATTGCCACACATGCACTTATCCACAGACCCTACCCACCTCTCCACTGTACACAGGCCCTACCCAACTCCACTGTCCACAGACCCTACCCAACCCTCAAACCTCCACAGACCCCACCCAACTCTCCACTGCCCACAGACCCTACCCAACTCTCAAACCTCCACAGACCCCACCCAACTCTCCACTGTCCACAGACCCTACCCAACTCTCTACTGTCCACAGACCCTACCCAACTCTCCACTGTCAACAGACCCTACCCAACGCTCCACTGTCCACAGACCCTACCCAACTCTCCACTGTCCACAGACCCTACCTAACTCTCCACTATCATCGTCATGCATGATGATGTACCTCGATAAAAAGACAAGCAACAAATCTTTCCTAAAATCTTTGGGCTGAGTGATTAAAATTCAAACACCTCACGCATACCCTAATCACATAGCCTAGTAGATTCCGCAGCTCCCCTGTCTTATCTTATAAGTGGCTCATGCACAGTTTTTGAGCTTGTGTCTCAGAAGTTACACATACATTGAACACAGCATTTCGTAGCTGGTAACCTTATCAAAATGACACCATCAAGCGCGTTGACTAAGCCACGCTTTAACAAAACCGCTGTTACAAACACAGCCTAGTATTAGTACCTAGTCAGAATCTATGAAAAGGCTCTCCATCAGTGAAGCCAAAAGTAGAGAGCAAACAACTCTTGCACACTGAACATACTATAGGAAGGAAAGGAAAGAACTATAGGACCCAACAACCAACCTCATCAGGCTCAACAGAAGTCTTGACTTTGCCAGCAGACACAAACATTTCCTGCCTTTCAGTACCAATGACCACCTCTCCGCCGAGGACAGGTACTAGGTCTGCGAGGGCCCGTAATGAGAGTGCAACTATGCTGTCATCAATGTCATGCAGACCTTGCAGTACCTAGTTAATGACAGACCTTTGAATTATCTCTGTGAATTACTCTTTATGAGAGTAACTTTACAATATATTACTTCTCAGTGCAGAAAAGTCTTGCATGATATACAGAGTTCATATGTTATGTTAACACAATAAATATGTTATTTTAACACAGCAACTATGTTAACACAGTAACTATGTTATGTTAATAAAGGAGCTATGTTATGTTACCACAACATATATGTTATTTTACCACATCAAATATGTCATATTAACACTGTACATATACACAGCGAATATGGTAAATACACAGTGTAGGTCATGGATATACAAGAGAGAACAAGTCATGTATATATAATGTATATAAATAGTGCATAATACATAGAGAATGTATGAAATATGAACACTGCGCACATGGCGAACATGATTAAATCCTACCATAGGCATGACATAATGCTCCAAGTCTGTCACATCCAAAAGAGAACAATAAGTTCCAAAGTGGCGCAGCAGTAATATCCTGACATTGTGTTCCCTCACAGTGAAAAGCTTGTATAGCACAGGAGCAACATATTTGGAAAACAAGGGAGGTGACAGGAGCCCTTCCGCTTCATCTAGACGTTACAGAGAAACGCAAGTCAAGGTTCATCAAAGTGTATCTAAAACTTCATCTGACTCGTGTAGCTAGTAATGATATCACTGATGGACTGGAGGTAGAAAAATGGCGCAGAGACAGGTAATCCTTTAGTTTAAAAAGACAGAATGTGTGTGGCTCAATATAACTTTATAAATTACTAGAGCACAGGCTAAATGAGAGCTTATATACCTGCACATAAGCTAAATGTAACCTTGTCTACCTGCACACAGGCTAAATGCAAACTTGTTTATTAAAATGTGACTATACCTAAGCGTGAACTTTACCTAAATGTGAGAATATCTACCCAGACACTGGATGCGTGAGACTGTCGCTACCTGCGCACAGACTCAATTGAACTGTATCTACCTGCGCACTGGATAAATGGGACTATATCTACCTGCACACTGGATAAATGGGATTATATCTACCTGCATGCAGTATAAATGGGACTATATCTACCTGTACATCAGATAGGTGGGACTATATCTACCTGCACACTGGATGAATGGGACTATATCTACCTGCACAGAGACTAATATGTTCCACAGGTACACACACACGCGCGCACACACGCGCGCGCACACACATACACTCATGTAATAATAATGCCTACCAACTGAAGTTGCATGGAGAATGAGTGTTAATTAATGAGAGTGAGAAAGGACATCAGTGCACAATGACAGGCGCTAGGCCTGAGATGGTGGCAGACGAAGGGACATTATTACCGGCACATTCAACAAATCACTGACAGTTTTCCACTCTGAATAACTTATTAAAGAAACACAGTTACGCACATAAACTGAGCTTCAATAATGGAAAAATTTCATCCGGAAAATAAGGCTGTCAACTTATTGTAGGGCTCTCCGGTGTCTACTGTATGCTAGACAGTCTTCCTATAGCCAAAGCCATTACAAGTACGGTTGACTTTGGCACAAACAAGCGACAAGTTTTCCTTATGGGGCGCTAAAAGAAAAAATTTCATACAAAGAAGAACAAAACTCAGCTGTCTCGCGCCAAAAGGAAATTATCATGGGACATCAAGCAAAAGTTGATATTAAGCCTTATTTGACTTAGCATATATAATATATATATATATGAATAATGTATATATTATATATATCATATATAGACGTTACATATTAAATGTAATATCTATATAATATATATTATTTATAATAATATATATCATATTATATACTAGAAATTCCACTGTCATACAGCCCACGACCAAAGTGATATTGGAAAAAAAGGGGTACTGATGGTTGAGAAATGCAATATTAACAGTCAAATAGGATAACAGCAATGGTAGCTGTAATGCACTGGGTGTGGGTGTTATTATATACAACAAATAGCAATAATGAAAGGAAATGATTATATGTTTATATCTCTCCTGCAAAAAGAGAAATGCAATATTGGCCAATACTAGAAGTAAAATGCACTGATATTATTAGAATAACCAATATTATTAATATAGTAATAATATAAAACCAATGCACAATTTTGTTTACATTTCAAAACGTTATAGCTATCAATATCACAAAGTTGTGATATTTATATAGATTTTTAGAAAATCTGTACTATGTAGTCATTGTTCTGTAGTCATCCAAACTTATAATTAATTATTGTAATAATCTCATTAGAACCATTAGAAAAAATATCATCGTCATTCCCTTTACTTACACTGCGTTAGAATTTTAGAAAATCTGTACTACGTAGTCATTGTTCTGTAGTCATCCAAACTTATAATTAATTATTGTAATAATCTCATAAGAAAATGAAAAAATTGAAATCGGCAAAAATGAAACGATTTCTGTACTCCTATGTTAATTGCCGAAACCTTCGGCAATTCGACAATGCTATAGACTGGTGAAAAGTGCACGTTATTTTTTCGCGAAATGCGCATGACTTGATCGTTCTATTATCTGTCGACTGCCGTTTCAATTTCCGGTCCTAACTTTGATTAAACCAAGCTTTTCAAGCGTTTTGTGACGATTTTCGTCCTAATAAATCTGTCTATTTGTGTAAAATCTGATCAGATGGGTAAGTTTTAAGAGAATTTTGATAATTTACAAAGACTTGGTAACATATTTAAATAGGCCTATATGTGTTTTGTATTGTTATTATACTTCAACTAATCTACAAAACGATGGTCAAATTTGTTGATGAAATTTTCAAACAAGGGTTCGTCTCATCGTTGATGAATAATTTTCGTAAGTTGTGTGCACATGCATTTATCATAAAAACTCCCTAACTGCGCATCCGCTCATTTGGTCGTGGGACAATATACATAATATATTTATTAATAATATATAACCTTATATTTATAATACATAACATTATAAATGTAAGGTTAAAGTATCACACACCTCGTACACCATCTCAAAGATTCACTGGCTAGAATAAGCAGGCAAATGATTATAGTCGCAATATAAACCATATATGAAAAAGTATCAATAAGAGATGGACAGCTACAAACAACTCAGTGAGCAGTAACTGCCGAATGACTTATGAGCGAACATACCGGAGAGCTTGGGGGTGAGCAGGACGGGAATAACATATGCGCACGCCTCCTCATTTTCCACTACAAACCGTTTAAGCAGAGGCTTGACTAAGACCTTTGCTATGACTTCCTCGGGGAGCTCTCTGAGGCGCCCTACCAGTGAGCTATAAAAGGAAACAGGCAATAGTTTTCTGCTAGTCTGGTTAGACGTACAGATACAGTGACGGCAAACTAGTTTAGACGCAACTGTTTAAAAGGCAAAATCAGACCACATTTGTTATCTCAATATATTTGTTGTCTCCCATTCAAATACTATGTATATTTATATATCAATAGGATGCTTAGACTCTGAGCAACCCAAACTAATCTAGCTTTCAAAAATTTAATCTCCTCTCCATTTAGAGAGCAGTTTTCTTATAACTCAAATGCTAAGAGGATTACCAAAGTTACTCGCTGGATAATGAGCCTACCAAATACTAAAACAAATTTCCTTGACCCAACGACTATTTGCAGGGACACCATATTACAAAAAGTTGTTCAAATCGCTAGAACAAATACCATTAGGGAGTTTTATTCACATGTTTTTTATTACAAGTGCAACAATTGGTGATACTTGTAGATATGCTCCCTTAAATGGAGTCAAACTTGATCAAACATGATAAAATTAACCACACTAAATTATTACTAATATAAGGAATCAGAATATATATAGTTTTAGGAATTAATTTGTAAAACTTGAAAGTTATTCAAGTCAAAAGCAGAAGAACCATGCATTGCTGATTGTGTGCCACAAACATTTTGTCCGACACTCAGTGTTGACTGCAAACTTAAATGATAAGAGTAAAAAAAGGAATAAGATTAATTAATCCGATTAAGAACAGAGCTGAGCTCAAGAAGGATCTATTCGCCCTGAAAGCATTGGAGAGATTCTATTGTTAATGACTCAATCGCCTAACTGATATCTCATCGCTACCTTACACCCCCACCTTATATCAACCTGTTATCAAATAAAAGTTCATCTGCTGTGGGTAGCTAATTACATATAACTATTCTATGGTTTGTCACAGCTTTGTGTGTAAATATTCCAATAGACATAACCCTAACATGATGATAGTATATATTCTAGTACATATAGCCCTAGTACAACCCTAACATTATGATAGTATATATTCTAGTACATATAGCCCTAGTACAACCCTAACATGATGATAGTATATATTCTAGTACATATAGCCCTAGTACAACCCTAACATTATGATAGTATATATTCTAGTACATATAGCCTTAGTACAACCCTAACATTATGATAGTATATATTCTAGTACATATAGCCTTAGTACAACCCTAACATTATGATAGTATATATTCTAGTACATATAGCCCTAGTACAACCCTAGCATTATGATAGTGTATACTCTAGTACACATAGCCCTAGTACAACCCTAACATGATGATAGGTATGATATATATTCTAGTACATATAGCCCTAGTACAACCCTAGCATGATGATAGGTATGGTATATATTCTAGTACATATAGCCTTAGTATAACCCTAACATGATGATAGTATATATTCTAGTACACATAGCCCTAGTATAACCCTAACATGATGATAGTATATATTCTAGTACATATAGCCCTAGTACAACCCTAACATTATGATAGTATATATTCTAGTACACATAGCCCTAGTATAACCCTAACATGATGATAGGTATGGTATATATTCTAGTACATATAGCTCAAGCGTAACTCTAGCAGGTTAATATCTATAAAAGTGAAGAAAGAGAAACTGTACCTAAAGAATTTAGTTCTCTCCTTGGTGGTCTTGACAGCGATGTCTTCAATAAACTGGAGAGTAGTTACAAGAGGATTTGAAAGTAGAGGCTGGGCAATAACCTCAGCAGCTGTTGGCACTTGGCTAGGGTCAGTAGACTGCATGGCATCTATTATGTCAGTGAACTGTGTCAATAAGTCTTCCTCTACAGAAACAACCGAACTGATTTATCCTCTCCAGTCACTTATAGCAAGCAATATACATGTAGTTGAAGACTATGATTATTCCTACAACCTAAACTATAAAAGGATACAAATTTTACACATCTATTATTACCATTTTTCCAATATATCTAGCTTTTAAATTTATCATAGCCTACTGGATGCTCGGTATTAGGCTCTTTAAATGTGTACACAACTCCTGGTCATGTGAGTAACACATTTGAGCTCTGTTCTATAGTGCTACTTTTGTATAACAGAGTAGAGTTGAATGTATATCAGATGACCTCTTATACAACAGAGTAGAGTTGTATCAGATGACCTCTTATACAACAGAGTAGAGTTGTATCAGATGACTTCTTATACAACAGAGTAGAGTTGTATCAGATGACCTGTTATACAACAGAGTAGAGTTGTATCAGATGACCTCTTATACAACAGAGAAAAGTTATATCAGATGACCTCTTATACAACAGAGTAGAGTTGTATCAGATGATCTCTTATACAACAGAGTAGAGTTGTATCAGATGACCTCTTATACAACAGAGTAGAGTTGTATCAGATGACCTCTTATACAACAGAGTAGAGTTGTATCAGATGACTTCTTATACAACAGAGTAGAATTGTATCAGATGACCTCTTATACAACAGAGTAAAGTTGTATCAGATGACTTCTTATACAACAGAGTAGAGTTATATCAGATGACCTCTTATACAACAGAGTAGAGTTGTATCAGATGACCTCTTATACAACAGAGTAGAGTTATATCAGATGACCTCTTATACAACAGAGTAGAGTTGTATCAGATGACCTCTTATACAACAGAGAAAAGTTATATCAGATGACCTCTTATACAACAGAGTAGAGTTGTATCAGATGATCTCTTATACAACAGAGTAGAGTTGTATCAGATGACCTCTTATACAACAGAGTAGAGTTGTATCAGATGACCTCTTATACAACAGAGTAGAGTTGTATCAGATGACTTCTTACACAACAGAGTAGAATTGTATCAGATGACCTCTTATACAACAGAGTAAAGTTGTATCAGATGACTTCTTATACAACAGAGTAGAGTTATATCAGATGACCTCTTATACAACAGAGTAGAGTTGTATCAGATGACCTCTTATACAACAGAGTAGAGTTATATCAGATGACCTCTTATACAACAGAGTAGAGTTGTATCAGATGACCTCTTATACAACAGAGAAAAGTTATATCAGATGACCTCTTATACAACAGAGTAGAGTTGTATCAGATGATCTCTTATACAACAGAGTAGAGTTGTATCAGATGACCTCTTATACAACAGAGTAGAGTTGTATCAGATGACCTCTTATACAACAGAGTAGAGTTGTATCAGATGACTTCTTATACAACAGAGTAGAATTGTATCAGATGACCTCTTATACAACAGAGTAAAGTTGTATCAGATGACTTCTTATACAACAGAGTAGAGTTATATCAGATGACCTCTTATACAACAGAGTAGAGTTGTATCAGATGACCTCTTATACAACAGAGTAGAGTTATATCAGATGACCTCTTATACAACAGAGTAGAGTTGTATCAGATGACCTCTTATACAACAGAGTAGAGTTGTATCAGATGACCTCTTATACAACAGAGTAGAGTTGTATCAGATGAACTCTTGCATAACAGAGTAAAGTAAGCAAGCAAACAAACTCATAATGCATGAAGTTATAAGTGAATCACACAATTTTTGTCACTGAAGACAAAAAATATTGCTGAAAGAAACAAAAAAGCTCACCGAAATCTCCGAGGTGATCGAGGAGAACCTCACATACCCTCCCAAGCCCATTGATGTCACGACAGTGAGATGGTGGAAGTGTCTGCTGCAAACAAAAGCCACATGCATTTTTGCAGAATATTAGAATGCCTTCTAACATCAAAAGGTTTGATAAAAGCGTCTCATTCAGTACAAATGTTAGCATCAACCAGTGAGTAACAACTACGTCTTAGCGATAAAAAACAGACATTTAGACAAGTTTTTATCTTGCGTTTGATTACTCGAACATGATCTAGCAGAGATTTATGTCCCCCTACTCCACTTTATTTATAAACATTTAATGGTGGCCAATGACCACATACCCTTCATGTATTGAAAAAAACTTACAGGACAGAAAAAATCAATTAAGGTGGCAGTAATGTAGTCATAAACAGTTTGTTACTAATTTGGGGCACACTAACGCCTCCATTGCCTTCTTAAGCCACTCCTACATCGACCAGCCTCACTTTACAACCTTGGAGGTATTTGAAATCAATGTTGCGGCTGTGTCAAGGTCTTGCCATAACATTTGTTGTGAAATTATTTTGCTTGTTTTTTATATATACACGCTAAACTACAATCTTTTACAGCTTCAAAAAAACTTACGCTGCGATGTTTACAATTGTGCTTTCGGCCAGCTACATCTTGAGCTCTGCATGACAATGTTTATACAGCCTCATTTCCAAGGAAGGCAAAGAAACTGAAGGTTCAAGAATTGGCATAAAACAGACCTCAAATGTTACAATATCTTATAATATATACACCTGTGCCCTTATAAAAACAGATATTCAAACTATGACAACTAGAGTTTTAAGTTATGGCGATTTTAATCTTGAAACTTCCTGGCAGTCAGATCACCTCAAACATCATAAAAAATCACAAATAATAGAAAATACTGTTACTTTCTGATAAATCTATTAAGGTTTTGTGTAATTTCATCTATAAACATTGTTAAGTATGATATTATGAAAGTTCCATTGAAATTAGGATTTTATAATTCACTAGGATATGAAACAAAAGCTCTTCAGAAACTTTATATCCATTAATGATTGAAAACTAGGAACTCGTACAGCAAAATATTTCGTTAAAAGTTTCCAAATCTCATATTAGCCGATATCTGAAAACAGGCTATTGCAGAACTGGGTAGTCATGGCGTTCAACTCTCTGCGTACTGCCAAGCGTGTACTGCCAAGCGTGTAGTACAGCTCAGCACAGTCTTAGCGTATGACCATGAGCTGGATGTAGCTTTACTTATCTTTGTACAAAACGTTTCTGATTAGTGAGTAGTTAATTATCCAACCGTAACTGGACTTAAATGAAAGGAAACAATCATCCGCTAAGTCAAAAGAAAATATGTTTCCAACCAATCGCAAGCTTAGTTTTGCTTTGCGAAAATGTTTTTGTTGCAATTACTCCTCCGCAATGATCAGTTGTATCAGTCTTTACAGCTAAGGAAGTTCCCTAATTGTAGATCAATGGACTTCTGATGATTATGTATTGAACAATAGTACTACTGAGACCGACTATTTAATTTTTAGCAGTAATAATAATAATGCCGCAGACTGTAATAATATTGATAACTCGTCCGGCTCTGAAACGCTCATGGTTGTAGCGAACACGGCAAAAGGTATCCAAGCAAATTCTGCAATACATTTATGGCATTTTTATAGCATCAGCTGGTGTAAAATTTTATGCTGATTAATTTGGTGTCAAACATTTTCTTATGGTTCAAAAGTTATATGTCAAATATTAGATTTTATTGAATAATTAGTCACGTAAACAAATAATTTAATATAACTAAATTGTGTTTGGTAAATAAATTAATCTGGTAGCAAAAGAGTCAAGTTATATCGGCATATTATATAACAAAAGCTGACAAGTTATATCGGCATATTATATAACAAAAGAGTCAAGTTATAATCTGGCATATTATAACAAAAGCTGACAAGTTATATCTACCTTGGTGCTCCTCTGGCCTGTGTAGATGTTGGAGTCGCGCAGAACATGAATGAGAGATATATAATCGGAAGTATTGGCAGCCTGCTTCCTGGCGCAATCAAGTCTAGCGAGCTTCCAACTGCCATCTGGCGTTACGTATATCGACTCCAAACTTATGTTGTTGTGGCTGAAGCCTGCCTGTTAACACACACTTGTAATAATAGCTCCTGCTGTCAAGTGTCACAACATTGCAGCAATCCTATGAATATACCCATTAATGTGAAATGAATGTGTGTATAAAAACAGGCAATAGCGGACACTTGTGATTATAACACAGCCACACCTTGATGTGCCATGTTAATCTGTTCCAACTTTTGCTTTATATGTTGACATTTTTTTTAGAAAAATAAATTTTTATTATTTAACTCAATTGACAGCTTAACAATTTAATCATAGTATTTAACATTGAAATAAATGAGCCATAAGATGAACTATGTACAAAAATGTTATAATACTGAAATTTTACGTATAAAACCAACAAATAAGTAATGAATTGCGAAGTATTGAGTAATACCCACTTCACATTCATGTTGAAGACTGGCGATATACAGGAAACAGACGGTGTGAAGACAGAAATCTCAAGATAGTTTATCTCAAGACTGTAAACTTTAAAAAATTTATACATTCCTTTTTTATACTTGAATGTTTTACATTTTCACTTGACCTTGACCTAGCAGTAATCACAGCAATGCCAAGGATTTCTCTTTATTTTAACCAGATAGTTTGCAGGAGGCTGGTTCTCAGGACCCAGATGGAGTTCTGCAACTAAATATTTTAAGGGACCTGGCGGAAGGCAGAGCTTATACTTGTGAAGTTTGGAGAAAGTCGGCCAAAAACCGACAAACAGACAGAGGCACACAATGAAAAAGTGGAATTTATCTATAGATATACATCCCGATGTTTGTCTTATCTTGGTCTGTTGTCCGTGTATCCAGTTACAGCGATAAAGCTTAAAGCACAAAAAATCCACTCCGCTTCAGTTTGATCTCAGAACCCCCAGGTTTGCAGACCAATGACTAATACACTAAACTGTATGTCCTACTCACTGTAGTGATGAATGTTTGTGATGACATTCACTACATTGGTTAAAATACCCATGCTAAGTGCTTGGGGTTTTTAACTAGCCCCATGCATCATTAAGCATGCATCTCATCATGTAATCAAGCATGCAACTAATAATCAAACGGCTCAATAATCGTTACAGTACTTTAAGGGAACAATTATTAAACTGGCTTCAAACATGGCTATTGTTTAAGTAAAGATTTAGACTACTAATTCACCAGGTGCTTCCTCACTTCCTTTGGTTATTATTTTATTACCCGTGACATTCTGCTAGTAATGCATATTATCATGGCTAGTTTTTCCACTTTCACTAGGATCAGCCATTTTTGTTCAAATCAATTTCATTGTCTTCCATCTGATAACAACTAAATGGTTTAGGAGAGCTTTTAAATAATCTGATTTGAAAAAATGTTTCCATTACTTGTTGCTTCAATATGAAGAAAACATTGTTTTCTTCCTTTCATCACCACTACTACCACTCACCATAGTCTTCCTTTCATCACCACTACTAACACTCACCCTAGTCTTCCTTTCATCACCACTACTAACACTCACCCTAGTCTTCCTTTCATCACCACTACTAACACTCACCCTAGTCTTCCTTTCATCACCACTACTAACACTCACTCTAGTCTTCCTTTCATCACCACTACTAACACTCATCCTAGTCTTTCTTTCATCACCACTACTAACACTCATCCTAGTCTTCCTTTCATCGCCACTACTAACACTCATCCTAGTCTTTCTTTCATCACCACTACTAACACTCACCCTAGTCCTCCTTTCATCACCACTACCAACACTCACCCTAGTCTTCCTTTCATCACCACTACTAACACTCACTCTAGTCTTCCTTTCATCACCACTACTAACACTCATCCTAGTCTTTCTTTCATCACCACTACTAACACTCATCCTAATCTTCCTTTCATCACCACTACTAACACTCATCCTAGTCTTCCTTTCATCACCACTACTAACACTCACCCTAGTGCTCCTTTCATCAACACTACTAACACTCATCCTAGTCTTCCTTTCATCACCACTACTAACACTCACTCTAGTCTTCCTTTCATCACCACTACTAACACTCATCCTAGTCTTTCTTTCATCACCACTACTAACACTCATCCTAGTCTTTCTTTCATCACCACTACTAACACTCATCCTAGTCTTCCTTTCATCACCACTACTAACACTCACCCTAGTCTTCCTTTCATCTCCACTACTAACACTCACCCTAGTCCTCCTTTCATCACCACTACTAACACTCATCCTAGTCTTCCTTTCATCACCACTACTAACACTCATCCTAGTCTTCCTTTCATCACCACTACTAACACTCATCCTAGTCTTCCTTTCATCACCACTACTAACAGTCACCCTAGTCCTCCTTTCATCACCACTACCAACACTCACCCTAGTCTTCCTTTCATCAACACTACCAACACTCACCCTAGTCTTCCTTTCATCACCACTACTAACACTCACCCTAGTCCTCCTTTCATCACCACTACCAACACTCACCCTAGTCTTCCTTTCATCACCACTACTAACACTCATCCTAGTCTTCCTTTCATCACCACTACTAACACTCACCCTAGTCTTCCTTTCATCACCACTACTAACACTCACCCTAGTCTTCCTTTCATCTCCACTACTAACACTCACCCTAGTCCTCCTTTCATCACCACTACTAACACTCATCCTAGTCTTCCTTTCATCACCACTACTAACACTCATCCTAGTCTTCCTTTCATCACCACTACTAACACTCACCCTAGTCTTCCTTTCATCACCACTACTAACACTCACTCTAGTCTTCCTTTCATCACCACTACTAACACTCACCCTAGTGCTCCTTTCATCACCACTACTAACACTCACCCTAGTCCTCCTTTCATCACCACTACTAACACTCATCCTAGTCTTCCTTTCATCACCACTACTAACACTCACCCTAGTCCTCCTTTCATCACCACTACTAACACTCATCCTAGTCTTCTTTTCATCATCACTACTAACACTCACCCTAGTCCTCCTTTCATCACCACTACTAACACTCACCCTAGCCCTCCTTTCATCACCACTACTAACACTCACCCTAGTCTTCCTTTCATCACCACTACTAACACTCATCCTAGTCTTCCTTTCATCACCACTACTAACACTCACCCTAGTCTTCCTTTCATCACCACTACTAACACTCACCCTAGTCCTCCTTTCATCACCACTACCAACACTCACCCTAGTCTTCCTTTCATCACCACTACTAACACTCATCCTAGTCTTCCTTTCATCACCACTACTAACACTCACCCTAGTCTTTTTTTCATCACCACTACTAACACTCACCCTAGTCCTCCTTTCCTCACCACTACTAACACTCATCCTAGTCTTCCTTTCATCACCACTACTAACACTCACCCTAGTCTTCCTTTCATCACCACTACTAACACTCATCCTAGTCTTCCTTTCATCACCACTACTAACACTCATCCTAGTCTTCCTTTCATCACCACTACTAACACTCACCCTAGTCCTCCTTTCATCACCACTACTAACACTCATCCTAGTCTTCCTTTCATCACCACTACTAACACTCATCCTAGTCTTCCTTTCATCACCACTACTAACACTCATCCTAGTCTTCCTTTCATCACCACTACTAACACTCACCCTAGTCCTCCTTTCATCACCACTACCAACACTCACCCTAGTCTTCCTTTCATCACCACTACTAACACTCATCCTAGTCTTCCTTTCATCACCACTACTAACACTCACCCTAGTCTTCCTTTCATCACCACTACTAACACTCACCCTAGTCTTCCTTTCATCACCACTACTAACACTCACCCTAGTCTTCCTTTCATCACCACTACTAACACTCACCCTAGTCTTCCTTTCATCTCCACTACTAACACTCACCCTAGTCTTCCTTTCATCTCCACTACTAACACTCATCCTAGTCTTCCTTTCATCACCACTACTAACACTCACCCTAGTCCTCCTTTCATCACCACTACCAACACTCACCCTAGTCTTCCTTTCATCACCACTACTAACACTCATCCTAGTCTTCCTTTCATCACCACTACTAACACTCACCCTAGTCTTCCTTTCATCACCACTACTAACACTCACCCTAGTCCTCCTTTCATCACCTCTACTAACACTCATCCTAGTCTTCCTTTCATCACCACTACTAACACTCACCCTAGTCTTCCTTTCATCACCACTACTAACACTCACCCTAGTCTTCTTTTCATCACCACTACTAACACTCATCCTAGTCTTCTTAAAACTCATGATTTTAATACTAAAACTGAAATTTACATGTATGAAGAACTGATTAATATGATTTGAGCACTGCATATAAACTGTAGAGTAAAACAATATAAAAGAAAAAGGCATTTATATATATGCACTGGTTAACAATTGCAGGAGAAACTTCACTTGTATGTTAGACATATGCTTTGTATGTCGAGGCAAATATTTGTGTGTAAATAAGAATGATGATAAGTAAATAGGAACGATCTCGTGCCATAAAATACTAGTAAATAAAAAGGGTGTCCTTAACAATGAAGCGCTGTCTGGTACTAGTGTGGCTTTGCCATATATATGTCAACGGGATGCTCACAATTGTTGGCACAAGTCATGATTTACTGTAAATTCAAGACTTCTTGGGCATGTGCCGTTTAAAACTATGAAATGGTTCAGAAAACTGCAAAACTTTGTAGCAGTAGCTGTACCTTTCAGGGTACAGATATGAAACCATGTTACAGCAGATATGTAGCATTGTGTTCAAGGAACAGAGAGACATACATACAATGATTTAATGTATACGTTACCGTCTTATGGAGGAAGTCGAGAACTTGAAGAATCTTGACCAAGCCAACGGTTATTTCCCACCTGTTAACATACTCTAGGCAGACAGAGAGAGGAGTCGCTGGCTCTGTAACCACATGGCAGGTGTGGGCCGGCTCAGTGCAGGTCACAAGTTTAAGGATGTTAGGGTGCCGCAGAACTTTATGCGACTGTAGGTGTAAGATATAAAGAAGTATGTTAGTAACTGAGAGCTTTACAAAACTCTGTATGTCTTGTAACAAGTGGCTACCATGTATCTAGAGTACAAAGATATACCTGTAATATACCTGCATTGTATTTATAGCGACAGGTCTATGGTCCCTGTCCGAAGTGTACGTGAAAACCGTAACGATCTCATTTTCCAGTTCAGCTGAATGCACTTGAACCGCCAGAGAATCGTCTCCTCTTTCAAATAACAATTCGTCGAATTGATCCTCTTGTATATCTGAGCTTTGGCCAGACCCCATACTTCGATGGTCCAAACTTCACAGAAAGTGGTAGACCTACATTTCTAAGGAAAGATCATATGAATTGCATTATCAATACTGTTTCCTATCTTAAAAAGTATGTTAAACATAAGCCATTCAAATTAAGTGTTTTGCAGACCAGACTGAATCTATTTAATAACACTAATACTAGTCCAACCAGAGAACATTTAAACCCTTTTAATCCTGGCATCAAACATGCTGTAAACATTACAAAGCGAGTGAAAACTTTTAGTCAAACAGAATATGACAAAACGACTGAATAGCAAGCAATGATCTTTGGTAAGACCACTTCAGGCTAGGCTGTTTTTGTGGATCTGCTGAAACAAACTACAGTCAAACATGGATAACTCGAACTTCACGGGACCGAGCGAAAGTGTTCAAATTATCAGAGCGTTCAAGTTATCAGAGCACTATCACAAGTCCATGTATTTACTTATTTATTAGTAGATACATGTACATATACAAACTATAATATAAATCATAAGCACAAATGGCTTGTTTCAAATTAAATGCTTCTAATGTAAAGTTTAAAACGTTTTTATCAAAAAGTATAGAGATTTTTTTATCACTTGAGATTGGTTTGTTGTTTGAGGTGATGTTATTGCCAGGACGTTTTTTAGATTGACATTGGCAAAACTTGATCGTTGTTGAAATGCTCAAAAGAAAAGACATCTTTTTCTTTTGAGCATTCTACCCACGACCAATTTTGCTGATTTTTCTTGAAGTTTATGCAAAGATTACCTCACTTTACCTTGCTTCCGAAGGGCAATCGCTAAGCGGATGTTTGGTATAAATCAAATTTCACCAAACCTTTAGAAAAGTCGTTGACAAAAATATTTTGCTGATAGTGGTAATAACGACGCTTATGAATTACGAAAAGTTGAGGTTTACTTCTATGGCTTAGAATAAAGTGATTTTCTAAAGCGATAACAACCGTTTCGGTAGACATTGGGCAAAAAACAGTTCGAGTTAACTGTGTTGAGTTCGAGTTATCTATAGCAATTTATCATTACATGGGAAAGGACCAAAAAAACCGTTCGAATTAACCATGTGTTCGAGCTATCCGTGGGCGAGTTATCCATGTTTGACTGTATATCATAATTAAGTTTATGTTTGCAAACTACAACAATCAACAATTATTTAACAGTTACTAATAAAATGAAATGGTGAAAATAACCATTTCTATCAAGACAGCAAAAAGATTCCAATTCTCATTTAAAAAACTAAAAGAACTTTTGATAAGCCGAGTTTTTATATAAACAAGCTGCTTTAATAAAACAGAAATTGTGTAGCAACATAAGAAAAAAATAGTTATGTTTTGATAATAAGCAGGCCAGCCAGTCAAGGTTTGAACGTTTTATTACAAAAAAAATGAAACAAATGAATAGATTTTGAGTTTAAGCCAACATCTCCACGTAGCTTAATGTGCTTTTGTCTCTATTCGTATTTAACAAACAACTCTATTTTGACTTCACCATCTGATGTGATCTGCCCAGCTCGCCTGCCCTCGTGTTGCATAAACACAGATCCCTCTAATCCAGCAAGCCATCAATAAGCAGCTTCCTTGTGGAAACCAAATGCATCTAAATTAGAGCTGTAATTTGGTCGTATTGGTTAACGAACAAAGACAGTCAATTAATTTCAGATTAATTTTTTAGAACAAAAATTGGCCAAAGTTAGTCTAATATAATTAACAATTTTTTTCTATTATATTAAATTTAATTTGCTTGAAATAAAAAAAGAAGTTTCAATAAAAACCAAACCACTCAAGTTTGAAAGTGTTTCCATTTGGTCGCCATGTGAAATAAGCCATTAGTGAATGGATTGCTTATCCCGGAACAAAATGAATGAGTCTTAGTAGGTTGCACAGTTTATATAAACAGTAAAGTATCATCCCTCCACTACAACTATAAACTATATTTTTTAAATCAGTCATCTTTTCATTCGCGTAAACAGCAAAAGATGGAAGCACAAAGATGATTGTGACGCTGCTAAGGCTGCATCTTTCTTGACTGACAACAACAGCATCTATTGATTGACTGCCAGTATCACCGTCACACCTTTATTGGTGGAAAATAGACTATATTCGACGGTTCTTTCAGCCAGGAAAGAATAATTAGTATGCATTACTAAAATAAAATTAAAGCATTGTGTCTATGGATAGCCCCTGACATGAGACCAGTAGCTGTACCAAAAGATGCAGGCTTAACAGTTGCTGAAGATGGCACCGGGTGATGAGATTTTTGCGCCAGGTGATGAGTCTGTGGCACCGGGAAATGAGACTGTTGCACCGGGTTAGGAGACTGTTGCACCGGGTAATGAGACTGTTGCACCAGGTGATGAGACTGTTGCGCCAGGTGATGAGACTGTTGCACTGGGTGATGAGACTACTGCACCAAGTAATGAGACTTGCACCGGGTGATGAGATTGTTGCACCCGGTGATGGGACTGTTGCACTAGGTGATGAGACTGTTGCAGCAGGTGATGAGATTTGCACCGGGTGATGCGACTGTTGCACCACCTGATGAAACCAAGTGAACAGCTTCTCGCACTAGCTGTTCTATCATAGTTAAAGATCATAGATCTCTATGACAGAACATCTAGTGAGAGAAGCTGAGGTGGCAAATCTGTTGCAATGCAACACACAATCTCAACCCAGTCAGCAGATCGAGATGCTCCAAACTTGAAGCATTCAGTGAACGACTAGCCCGATGTAAGTGAGATTCAAAGTTGTTTGGCAAGGAGTACTATTTTGCTAACTCTATTGCCTTGGTTATTCTTGTCTTTTTAAAGAAATGCAGAGTAATGATGATGATCCAGGATACATGAGAAAATTAAAAGAAAATGCTTGTAGTGACTTTCTCAGTCGTGTGAATAAGCTGTCTGACAACATCCTTTTCCATGTTGTCACTGCCCTTGATAATCGTTTAAAAAACTAAATCTATGAGAACAATCAATTGTGGCAGTGCGGAAAAAGTGTGATGAAAGAATTGAACTCAAATGGCATCAAATCGTCAAAAAAATGATTCGTTCTAGTGGCAGTTTTGTGTGGGTCTGGTTGGCAGATTCGTTCTGGTGGCAGTCTGCGTGTTGAGCTCCTTTTGTGACTAATGCTGATAGTATATCATGTGAACTGAATCTGTGTTGTGTCATACCTGCTGACCCCGATACCTCAATAAATCCTTTTCAAGGAATCAAGTTTCTGGTGTACAATTTAATAAAGGGATCTATTGTTTCAAAACAAGCAGAAAATTACATTTCCCTTCCTGCAGCCTCGGTTGTAGAGTGGAAAAGCTTTTTTCCCGCTAGAGATTGGATCTTACAAAAGCGAATTGCTTTTCATCCTGGTCAAGTGAATATTCCTCTTCATTTGTATTCATGGCTGAGAGATCTTTAACTAGACAGCAAGAACTATATGAACAAGCATATTTCAACGATGTATAGTTTACAAAGCTGCTATTATGTTTAGCCATGCTTATAGCATGTTTTAAATTTTTTCAGAGCAAATAGCAAGTTGGCTATATGCTCTAGATTATGTAGAGTGCTTACATGTACGTATGACTGATTACCTTGTAATTCTGTTTGGTTTTTCTGAATTTTGTTGCATCATTGAACACATTGTTTTCAGTATTACGTCTTGCAGTTTATTAATTTTAAATTAATAACGCTTCTGTTATGTTTCTGCACAGAAGCAATTAAATAGAGTATTAAATTAGAGAAATGGTTTATTGCACACTCCAGAGACAACTGATTTGATAACAGAAAACCCAAGTATTTATATGTTTGGTCATAGAAAAGCTTTGTAAAAAGCTACAAGCATTATTAATAGCTATAATGAGACAGTACTATATAATATTAGCTTGTATAAAGCTTTAGCTAAAAAGCATAATGTTTGTTGGCAAAGTACCAATAATACTTGGCACTTGCATGACACCCCCTCACTAAGCTAAAGGTTCTTTCTGGTTCTCTTAGACCTTCGGGGTTTGTCTCTGCTATACTCATCTCCATCAGGTAGACGAGGGATGCGTGGTCTTCTTCTAGACGGAGGTTGCTCTGTTACAGTTGTAGGGGCTGGTAGTTGCAGTTTTGTCTCCTCTGTTATATCAGGTTTATCTCCAGGGTCTTGATCTTCTTCTGTTGAGTATCTTGGTCTGAGTTGTTCAACATGTCTTCTCCAAGTAGGTCCCTTTGGTACCACTTTGACATTGAGACTACGAGTTCCATATCTCTTAGTAACAATGGCTGGAACCCACCTAGATTGTCCAATAGTGTGAATAGTGCATACTGTATCAACATCATCCTCATCTTCTCTTGCATCAAACTCTTTATCAGGTCCAACTGGCAGTCTTGAGAAGACATCTGCATTTTGATGATGCTGGGTAGATCTGTATTCTATGGTGTAGTCATACTGATTTAGTACCAGTGCCCATCTTGCTAGTCTGTTGGCTGCTAGAGCTGGAACTCCTTTGGTAGGTCCTAGAAGTGTGAGAAGAGGTCTGTGGTCAGTTACCAAGATAAACCGTCGACCATACAGGTACTGGTGATACTTCTTTAGAGCAAATATGATTGAGAGAGCTTCTTTTTGTATTTGTCCATATTTCCTCTGTGTGCTGGTCAGTGTTTTTGAAACATTGGCTATTGGTCTCTCACTTCCATCAGGATAACGATGAAATAGTACAGCTCCCAGTCCAGTTTCTGAAGCATCACATGAGATTCCAATGTAAAGATCTGGGTTGAAGTGTGCTAAGACACTATCAGTTGATAGCATATCTTTCAGTTTGTTGAAGCTCTTTTCTTGTTCAGTGCCCCACTTCCAGGTCTCTCCTTTGCGTGTCAGTTTGTGCAATGGTCCTGTGAGTTGTGACAGATTGGGTATGAACTTGCTGTAGAATTGTGTAGCTCCTAAGAAAGATCTTAGCTGAGTTAAGTCTGTTGGGACTGGCATCTGTTGTACTGCATCTGCCTTCTTTCCTTTAGTGATTCCCTTTGAAGTGAGTTTGTGTCCCAGATACTCTACTGTAGGTTGAGCAAAACAGCACGTCTTTTCTACATCTGAGCCCTCTTTCTTCTAATCTTTGATGAAGTCGACGTAAGTTTTGTAGATGGCTCTCTGCATTGGCTCCACTCACTAGTATATCATCTAGGTATACTGCTACTCCTGGGAGGTCTTGTGTCAGTTGCTCCATGATTTCTTGAAAATACCCTGGTGCTGAGCTTATGCCAAAGGGCAACCGCTTCTGTAGTAGTACTCCTCGGTGTGTTAATAGTGCTAGTCGTCGTTGACTTTCTGGTGCCAACAATATTTGATTGTAGGCATCTGCTAAATCAATCTTTGTGTAGCAATAGCCTCCACCTAGTTTTCTGATTAGATCTTCTGGTAGTGGGATGGGTTTCCTATGTGTTTCTAGCTGATTATTGATCGTCTTGGAGTAGTCTCCACATACTCTGATCTTCCCTGCAGCTTGACCTGTTGTAGATTTGCGTACAGGTACAACTGGTGTTCCATACTGGTTGAATTGAGTTGGTTCCCATATGCCTTTAGCTACACCTGCTTCGTATGCTTGGTTGAGCTCTTCTGTCAAGGCAATAGGAACTGGTCTGGGTCGGCAGAAGACTGGCTTTGTTGAAGGTTTGAAGTTTATCTCTAGTTCAAAGTTCTTGAGACATCCTAGCTCGTCTTTGAATATTTCTGAAAATTCTTTGCACATCTCCTTACACTTGATTTGTAACCTCCCATCTGGCTGGTTCTCTGTGATTGTTGATACAAGGTTCTGTTGTAGCTTGTCATCAATAGAGATGCCTAGTTGCTGTATAGCAGTTCTTCCTAGTAGGTTGAGATCTTGTACAGCACTAATCACAAATGGTAGTCTGACTTCTTTCTGTGCATCCAATTGGGCAGTTAGCTCACATCTGCCAAGTGTCTCTATGAGATGTCCTGAGGCTGATTTGTAGTTAACTGTAGTAGGTTTTAGGTTTGGCTTTCCTAGCTTCTCCCATATTGATTTACAGATGAAGTTGTCACATGCTCCAGTGTCCAGTTCAAGTGTGAAGTTGTCTCCCTCCAGTTTGATGTTTTCAGCAAGTTTCACCATCTTGGTTGATGTGCATTCTATCATCTTTACTGGTTTTTCTGCTGCAGATGATTTCTTTTTCTTGCATGCTCTTTCTATGTGACTTTGTTTAGAACAAAAGTTGCAGGTGGCTGCTTTGAATCTGCAGTCATCCGCTGTATGGTTAGTTCGGTCACATCTGTAGCATAGCTTTCCTTCCTTCTGCTTGTCAGGTGTAGAGTTGTTTTTCTGGATTGGTTTGTATCTTGATTTCTGTTGAGCAACCTTGTTGACTTTAGACGAGTTTCCATAAACTGTCTCTTTGGCAACTTTAGCTGCTTCTTCTGTTTCCTGTGCTACCTGTATAGCTTTGTTGAAGTTGAGTTCATTGTCCTTGACCTTGACGAGAGATTTGAGAACTGCTTCATTGTTTACAGAGCAGATAAATCTGGTTCTGAGAGCCTCATCTAATGGATCTGTAATGTCTATGAAGGCACATGTAGTTGCATCCTGACGGATTCTGGCAGCTAACTCTTGAATAGTTTCTCCAGGTTTCCTCTGCATGTCACTCCAATACTTGTAACGCTCTCTAACAATGAAGCGCTTAGGGTCATACTGGTCTTTGAGAAATTCCAGTATTTCATCCATGTTGAGGTCGTTGATCCGCTTGGGTGTTGAAAGCTGAGCTGCCATATTACTAAGCTGCTTGTAGAGTGTAGGCTGTTGGTTGGTGAGAAAAGTGCCAGCAATCTTGTCTTGATGAATAGAATTTGCTGCAATGAATGTGTTGAATCTGTCTATGTAATCTGTTAGTAGCTCTGCTGTTGGGTCAAAACCTGGGAAGGCTGGAACAGCGGTTGCAGCTGTTTCTTGTTTCCGTTGTAGGTTTTGTAGTAGTAGCTCCATCAGTTTCTTATTCTCCTCCATTCTTTCATCTTGCTGACGTCTGTATTCCTCTTGTTGCTGCTTGAACTCCTCATGCTGCTGTTGTCTATGCTCTTCTTGCTGCTTTCTCTGCTCCTCTTGCTGTTGTCTCTGGTCCTCCTGCTGCTTCTGCATTAGCTTGATCAGGTCTGCTACTTCTGCCATTGTAGTGGTGCAATTTTGAACAGTTACTCTTGTAATAAACTAGAACTCTTTGTATCGATTTTATCAATGATAAAATCTGAACAAAACTCTTTGTAACTGTTCAAAAGAGAAATCCTTGTCGCCAATTAGCTTCTGTTATGTTTCTGCACAGAAGCAATTAAATAGAGTATTAAATTAGAGAAATGGTTTATTGCGCACTCCAGAGACAACTGATTTGATAACAGAAAACCCAAGTATTTATATGTTTGGTCATAGAAAAGCTTTGTAAAAAGCTACAAGCATTATTAATAGCTATAATGAGACAGTACTATATAATATTAGCTTGTATAAAGCTTTAGCTAAAAAGCATAATGTTTGTTGGCAAAGTACCAATAATACTTGGCACTTGCATGACAGCTTCGCTTGATGTGATTAATTGGATTAAAACTTTTGGGTGACAATTAAATGGATGGCCATTTATTGTAAGCAGATTAAGTGTACATGTACTAACAGCAAGTGTTGGAAAAACTGGGCAAGCTCACTACATAAACCATCTAGATGAAACGTTTGTTTGATAAATCTGTGAGAATCTCAACTGGTGATAGCTAGCAGAAGGCCGTGAGGGTCTTAATAAACGGACTTGAAGAAAGTGGTACTTGAAAAATAAGTGACTAGAAGTGCATACCGAGTTTATGACACAGTAAAGCAGTATCAGATGTTGAATCAGCTCTTTTTGGATATTCATTGGGAAAAATAGTTGTTGAACTCACAGGTTACTTGTTGCTGAAGTAAACCATGCGACATTGAACAATGTCAAAAAAACAAATCTCTCATCAGGTATGTGTAAAGAAGCAAAATATGGCAAATAGCCCATTGTGTAATGAGGAAGCAGGGTACAAGCAGTAGTAATGCCCTGTTAATAAATGATTTAAGGAAAAAGGCTGAAAATACCTATGAATTTAAAAAATAAATGACATTCTTATACATGAATCTTCTGATATAAAACAAAATTTGAGTCATATCTATCTAGAGCATCCAGCACACAACTGAGATCTAAGCTGGTGTTAACAGACATCCGCAGGAAATCTCCAGCAAGATTGGCTTAAAGGGATGAGTGGAAAAGTACCTCAGAAATTGCCTACTGCCATTAATAATTCAATGCATCTAATCATGACAGCTATGGATAAATTCTAGTAAAGAAAAGCTGTCAAGCTTAAATACTAATTATCTTTCAACTGTCTATTATGAAGTCTGGCCGGAGTTGACACACATTAAAGATTGTCAGAGAATTTTCTACACATTTAAGATCTGCTGACACATGATCATGGCATAATCTCACATCTACCCAAGCCGATAGGAATATGGGCGTTATTAACCAGTTCATTCATACGCGAATGTAAAAAAAATATAAATTCTACTAGTACAAGCTTGCAGACGGTTGCTATTTTAGCCCTAACACCGAGTGTTAAACGAGCGAAGAAATGAAGCCCAATGCTAAACTTAATATCTCTTAACTAACTGACAGCTTTGGAGTCAGTTTTGATCTCGACTAAGTGCACAGTCTCCTATGTCCATCACACCTGTTTATACATATTATCAAATGTCAACTTACAAGCATGATTTGTTAGTTTATCATTCGTCAGCATCACAATCAGCTGTAACCTAGATTTAATCAACAAACTTTGAGATCTTTGTATTAGGCTATAGTGATTTTGGATGTGTATACAATAATGTACGGTTTATTTTGATTGATGTGCATTTCAGTATCAACTTCTTTACACGCCATTGTACAATTCTCTGGCCATCTACATCCTCAAACTGATGAGACAACATCTTGAAGACTTGGGTAAAATTTTGAGAAGGAGATGTAGAGTAATCTAAGAATTCTAGAGTTAAACCATAACTGTCACGAACAACTTTTATTGTATTTACTAGGTAAATCAGACACGCCGATTCCGATTTTGTATTCAAAATAAAGATTAGTCCACTAACCTTCAAAGTCATTTAGGCTTTTTTAAAGCGTTTCAATATCCGTTTCGAAAACAACACAATCGGCATTACAAGCTCCGCCCAAAAATATGTGACGAAACCTAGCTTTTTCAGAAACGGAAGTTAGGAAAGTTTAGTCCGATTTAAAATAATAGAGATGGGTGTCTTAAAACCCATTATTGTCTAAATCCAGCCTGTAAAATAATTTCAGTTTTTTATGAAAGGGATATAAACTATTTAAAATTGCTCGCAGCTTGTTACATGACGTTTAAATGGGCTGGACGCCGAGAAAAAGGAGCTCAAAAAGCGCGGTTTTATCACGAGCTAGCGTTGTTATCGCGCTTTTTAAATACGCAATGCTGAATAGCTTATCTACCTTTCAGAAAAGACTGATATTATTTTTAAAGCTGGATTTAGATATTAATAGATTTTAAAACACCCATCTCTATTATTCTAAATCGGTCTAAACATCTTTACGTAACTTCTGTTCCTAAAAAGCCAGGTTACGTCAAGTATTTATGGGCGAAGCTTGTTATGCCGATCGTGTTGTTTTCGAGACCGATATTAAAACGCTATAAAAAATCCTTTATTACTCTGAACGTTAGTGGCCTAATCTTTATTTTGATTACAAAATCGGAATCAGCATGTCTGATTTACCTAGTAAATACGATAAAAGTTGTTCGTGGAAGTTATGGTTTAAGGAATAATCCAAAATCGATCAGCAAGAATGGCAGCTTAGGGATGACCTGATGGGATCAGATGGGCGAGGTTGGGACCTCCACAGAAAGATGGAAAAATTAATTGGCTTACATTAGTGCGAGATTCATGCATGGCTTGACAGAGAGACACTCCGAATCAAAACTGAGCTTCATAACGGGTGCTTGACACTGCATGTTTCTGTGTGTGGCATTCAAACAAAGACTAACCCAAGTGAACCGCTATAACTATTATTGCTTTCAGTGTAAGATCTAATATGTACATGTAAGTACGAAAAGGGAGTGTTACAGTTGGTATAATTAAGAGTTATAATCCCAAAATGTTATTAATACAAAAATTATCCTTCTCTTTTAAATCATGCTTTTGGTGCCTCTTGCACTAGAGTAAACGGCATGTGGGAGCGCAATAAAGGAGAACTAATCCTCACACTATGAGATTTAAACTGCAGTTAATTAGGGCTGGCCAGCTAATTAGGTTCAGTACAAACAGTCACAACACGTAAATATGCTAACATCTAACAGTGCAGATAGTTTCATGTAGCTTAGGGTTGTTGTACATATATCACCAAAACGAAATACAAACATGGAGTGAAGCCAGACCACAAAATAACCATACAATACGTACACGTGGCAGAATTCCCAAGACATCGAAAGATTCAATAGTTAGAAAACTTCCTCTGTCAGACATAACCTAGATACCAAGAGTAAGTCACGAGCTCCACCATACCTGTCTACATCACGTACATCAGCTAGAGAATTACACAAACAAGATATTATCATACACCTGACATGAAGCATTGAACCTACTCCCAACAGGCTAGCTTTCCCATATGCTAGACAGCTAGCCTTCCCACATGCTAGACGTCTATAGAAAAGAACAGCTCCAATGACTCAGCCTCTTTTTCCCAAAGGCCTGCAGAGCTCTCTTTCTTTCTGGAAGGCCTGCAATGCTTTTTCTTTCTCGAAAGCCTGCATTGCTCTCTTTCAAAAGCCTGCTTAGGGCTCTTCCCTCTACCTGCTGAGGAGCCTATTTCTCTCCTACCTGTAGAGTCTCTCTTTCCCGAGGGCCTGCTTAGGCGCTCTTTTTTCCGCCAACTGAGGCGCTTGTCTTTCTCTTGCATGTAGAGTATTTTCCTCCAACATCTTCTAAAGCTCTTTTTTATTGACTGTCATGACTATCGTTTGACTGTCAAAACTCGAAGCCGTACGGACTGAGCAAACGAACATGGACGACCGTTCGAGTAAAGGTGTAACATCAGCTGTTTTAACCTTTTTCATTAATATTATTGTTCAGAATTTTGATAGTTGTGTATTTTATTTGCTGGACTTGTAGAATAAAGAAATGACTTTTAGTGGTAAATATCAATATTGCTTACAATAGGTTAACACTTTCAAGATTACCTGAACCAGTAACATTCAAATTGGTTTCCACAGTGTATGCAAAAGTGCTCAAACTTAACATAGTCAAGATAGAATACGATGGCAAAGCAAATTCAACACTGATGTTGCGTGTTTTCGGATTAATTATGTATAACATACTTTCTCCATGTCCACCCATAACAGGGCTAAACCTAGTCTCAATACAATATTAAATTTTGTTTTCTTTTACTATTATTGAAAGTAAAAAAAACTTGATGCATTGTATTAATTACATGGTATTAGTTTTACATATTACGACATAATCTGTACGATGAAGATTTGTACATTAGGTACAATCTATCTCCTTCTGCCATATCATTAATCTACTTCACCAGAGTAAAAATATTGTGCGAAATACACAGCTATTTTCCCTTATGCTAAAAAAAGCAATTCAAAAGTAAGTCAATTACATGTCTAAACTAATTGCTCTTAAAGACAACTAAGGTAAATAATACGAATTTTATTAGAGGTGTTGCGTCGTCAAACTGATCAATTTTGCATGCAGAGTTTACCGGAAGTTAAAACAAACCTATTAAAAATCCGGCACGCACCTTTTTTACGGGTCTGCGGCTTTTCTACGATACTCTTTACGTCTGGAAATAAGAAATCTAACTTCTACGATTCCATCAGAAAATATGTTTCCAAAATAAAATCAGCCCTTGTATTTGGTGCATTCTTGCTTGCGCAAAGATAACTCGATATTTTTGTTAAAAACCATTTTTAGTGCTTAAAAATATCATTTGAAATTTTTTTTTGTCTTTGTATACTAAATAATAATCAAATAACTAATCAGACTTTATATCAACCGATCAAACAGTGTCTATTGAAGGCAGAAGCTACACACTAAATGATACGCCATTCACCCGAATCTTAAAGTATGGCTGTTTAACTAAACTGACAAGCAAGGTTCAGAAAGTTTCAAAAATTTTAACTTCATCTAATTGAGCTATAATAAAGTTATAATATAATAGCTGGCCAGATAAAAAGTATCATCTTGATAAAAAGTGCATGTTCGTGGCCACAAAAAAACTAAATCAACAGACTTTGCTTCACACAAAGCCGCAAGAGCTATTGGTGTGTAAATAAACCCGCCTTTTATAGTTAGTAACATAGGTAAAACAGGGTTTACTAACAGGTCTTTTTATCTTGATCTGGATCTGGATGATGTTTAGTCCCTAGAGCCTCATGAGAAGCAAGAGAGGGACCCTCCGATCACTAGGTCTTTTTTTTTTGTTAGTCCGCTACAATCTCCCCAGTGCGGATCTCCCGAGATGTCCTGAGGATGAATCCCTGCAAAAACTGACCAGAGTCACAGGAAAGGGCGTTTAGATTGTTAGAACGTGTGGTCATGTAGTGAGTAGATGCGTTCATTTCGGTCAGTGTGTCATGGATGGATGGAAACGTATCTTTGTTTGATACGATATTAATGTACAAAGACAATCTCTGTTGCTGTCTTCTGTGTTTTAAAGACTTTAAGCCACACATGAATTTTTCTTCTGAGACGGACACCTCTCTGCCTTTAATATTTTTAATGAACCTCACAGCTTTATTTTGTATGCGTTCCAGCATGTCGGAATGCGTGGCTGTATGAGGGTCCCAGACCTCGGCTGCGTATTCAAGAACAGGTCGACACAGCTGCTTATAAGCAATCAATTTCACTGCGACTGGGGCATCACTAATAGTATTTTTTAACAATCCAAGGATGCGTGATGCTTTCATACAAATATATTCAATATGTGTATTCCACTTGTTGTCTTTTGAAAGGTACACACCAAGGTATTTTACAGTGTCACATGTGATTAAAGGGGTGTTCCCGAGATGGTAATTTATGAGGTATTTGTCTGTAAGAGAGGTTTTCCCGAATGAAACAATAGTGCTCTTTTTGGCGTTAAATAACATACCATTGGACTGTCCCCATTGAAATAGGTTATCGAGGTCAGTTTGTAATAGTGTCATGTCGTTCGAGTTTGTAATAGGGTGATATACTAGAGTATCATCGGCAAAGAGGCGTATAGAACTATTGGCAACACAGTCAACTATATCATTTATAAACAAGATGAACAGAGTAGGGCCTAGTACGCTCCCCTGCAGGACTCCTGATGTGACCTGTACTGGATCCGACATCATACCTCCTACCAGAACTCGCTGAGACCTACCTTTGAGGAAGGATGCTATCCAACGTATAAGTATGGGATTTATACCGAAGCCTATAAGCTTAGTTAGGAGTTTGCTATGATTTACTACATCGAACGCTTTAGAGAAATCTAAAATGGCTGCGTGTACAATGGATCCGGAGTCATTAAATTTGAGTATGTCATGGTTTACTGTTATCAGTTGGGTACAACACGAGAGACTTTTTCTGAAGCCGTGCTGGTTTGAGGAAATTTTGTTTGTAAGCTGCGCATTTAGCTGGTGAACGATTATATGTTCCAATAATTTACAGCATATACAAGTTAGAGAAATGGGGCGATAATTGGATGGTGAAGTTCGACTACCTTGTTTATAAATAGGAGTCACGTGGGCAATTTTCCATTCTTCGGGCAAGGTACCTGTTTGAAGTGAATAGTCAAATATGCTCGTCAAAATAGTGGCTGTTCCTTCGGGGTCTAAAGTGAGTTGATTTTTTCCAATCTTGTCTGGGCCTGCGGCCTTACCAGTTTTCAGGTTATCTATTAATTTTAATACTCCATTGGTTGAGATCGAAATATTTTGGGGATCGGCAATAAATGGCAGTGTAGGTAGAGGGGAAGGTTTCGAGAAGACGCTCTGAAAAAAAGAATTTAGTATATTAGCAGTTTCATAATCATTTTCAGTCAATACTCCATTGTCTTGTTCCATCGACACAATTTTGTTTGCATTTCCTTTTAATTCTTTTATATATCTATAGAAGGGTTTGGTGTCACCCTCTACCAGTGGATTGTATAGTCTATTGGTCATGTAGTCTTTTTTGAGGTTTTTAAATAACTTTTTGTTACTTCGACGTAGTTGTTTGTATTTATTAAGTAATTCACTGTCTCCTTTTTTCTTATACAAGGAGTATAACTTACGTTGCTTGTTACATGCACGCTTTGCAGATTTATTAAACCAGAGTGGTTCGTTTGGCCTTTTAGGCTGTCTTTGTCTGGTAGGAACATGATCATTTATTGCATTATGTAAGCCAAGTTTAAAAATGTTCCAAACGTTGTCTATGGTACCTCCAATGCCTATACACTCCGTTACCCGTTTGTGAATTGCAGCTAGCGACTTCTCAAAATTGGGCAAGTCAACTTGCTTGAACAGTCTAATAGGAGGTAGGTCTACATTGTTTTGAAGTTCCGCTGTCTGCGAAGTGGATATGTTTATTTCGATCATATAGTGGTCACTAAGACCAGGCTGTATGACGCTTGTATTCGTTATTCGGTAAGACAGGTCTGTACATACCAAGTCTAACGTGTTTCCAGCCACATGAGTGGGATCAGTTATTAGCTGGTCAAGTTGTAAGTCAAATAAATTGTCAAGGAAGTCTTTGTAGTGGGACCGGTTTGCCCCAACTATAACTTTTTGTTTCCAGTCTATGCCTGGCAAATTGAAATCACCAACGACTAGTAATTTGTTTGCTGGGTATGTTTGTTTGAGCTTATGTATGTGAGAGAAAAGATCATCAATACTGTTTTTGGTAGGAGGTCGGTAGTAACATAATAAAGTACAAAATTGTTTTTCATGTATTTGGAAAGCAATTGATACTATTTCTGCATCAACAGTTGTGGCAACGATTTTGTGAGATATATCAGTTTTCACAGCTATGAGAACTCCGCCCCCGTGATCATCTCTATCCCTTCTGTAAATTAACTTATCATTTGGAAGGAAAAGTTGATTATTTAAAAATGATTTATCTATGTGTGTTTCAGTGATACATATTATATCATATTCTGAAGAAAGAGCTTGGATTTCGGTGAGCTTTCCTTTTATAGATCGGGAATTCACAGAAAGGAGTCTGATTTGATCTGATAACTTTAAATCTTGGGGCCTGTCTTTATTATTTTGCTGTTGAAAATCTTGTAATTGTTTTCCGGGTCCTGATCTCTCTGCTCCCTTAACTCCTTTCTTAGAAGAAAATCCCTCTCTTGCTCTTCTTTATTCAAATCAAGGCGAGCAAAAACTCCAGTTATTTTTTGTGCATTGATTCTTTTCAATAAGTCCCATTTCTGAGTTTCAGAAGACAAGCACACTCTGATAGGTCTGAATTTGCTCTCTTTTTTAACACCTAAACGGGTGGTGTTTGACTTTGACACCTCCACGTTGAGACTCGCCGATCTAAAGAGGTCGGACAGTCTCTCGATAGATGCCTCGAGAGTAGTGTCCTTATCCTCTTCCACTCCAAAAATAATGACATTTTTAGCACGGGATTCGCTGGTGATTTCGGTTTTGAGAGATTGCATTTGAACTTCTTGTACTCTTAACTGATTGTTTAGCACACTTGTAGACTGGTCGACTTTTTGGACTATCTGGGCATACGTTTGTTCGTGTTTTTGAGACTGCGTTTGAAACTGCTCTCTAACTTGGGTTTCAATGTTTTCCATTCTAGAGTCAAGCGACTCGACAATTCTAAGAATAGACTCTTCTAGCCGGTCCTCAATAGTGCTAACTTTGGCAGTAAATAAATCTTGGACCGAGTCACAATCATTACAGTACCAATGAAACCCCTTCTTCCCGGCCGTGATCAGGTCACCTTTATCAAGAGCCACGCATTTCGCATGCAGCCACGCTAAGCATTTCTCACATTCAATAGCAGGTTCAGAGGCGTCAGTAATGATTTTGCTGCATATTTTACAGTGATGCAGTTTGTTGGAGCTCCTTCTAGAGTCCCGTCTATGAGTCAGAGATGAATCAGCACTGGATGCGCTGTTCGATCTTGGTTTATCTTTTGCATCTTTTACTTTAACAGGCATTTTCAGTTTTTACAGAGATGATTAGTACACAAGTGATTAAATTTTACAAGACAAAAGAAAATTATTAATAAAATGGGAAATAAATAAAGAAAATAATTAATTTGTCCTGAACAATGGTAAGCAATGGCAGATCACCAAGACTCAGCTGGCATCTAAGACAACCCAGCAAAGGCTCAATGGCTTGATGGCTTGATGGCTCAGGCTTGATGGCTGAGTACACTTCCTGTACCTAGCATTTGGTGACAAAAACACGCCCAAAATGTTACGTGTGGTATTTTAGGAATTTACTCACTTGAAAACTGCTCTAGCATCATTGATTAATAACTACTATGTTCTCGCTTTATTCAGACTATGCTTCTATGATTGGTTACTCAAAGGCAAGCCGCCTTATTTTGATATGGCTATCAATAGTTGAGAGTTCAATTTATAGAACTTGACCTAGATCTTTAGTGAAAGTCTAACTATGCTATTTCCCATATGTTAATGTAGCAATAAAAATATTCTTTATTCTCATAACCAAAACCTAATACATAAGTAGCAAAATTCTAGAATATAGCAAAGATATTCACAAGTAGTAAAAGCAAAGTATTATAAAATATATCTTATGCCAACAGCCGTATCTGCTCTTAAGCTCCATCTTGCATGTTTACAAGGCTTCAACGTCAAAAAAGAATGAGCTATTATAATTGTTCTCTTTTGTAGACATTTGATTAGCTTGAATGTAGATGTATGAGCGATCAGGGTTGTGTCTATATGTTACTGAGGTTGGTCATTGAGAGAGCATTGTCTTTGGGTACGTCATCGGAAGTTTGCCAGATTAATGAGATGGCATATTCAAGTTATTTTGTCAATTTTCGGTGTTAGCTGGCAGGGGAATGGATTTCAACTTCTCTTGGTGGTTTCTTTGGTGTGTAATAAGCTCATCTTCTGTGATTGGTTCTTCTCAGTTTGGAGTTTCTAATTAGCTTGTTGCTGTTGGGTAGTTAATGGACTTTGGATGCTTTCAGGGGTCTTGTTGCTGGTGTGGCTTGCTTTCTGTACGTCCCGTTGCATGCATTGTATGTATATATTTTGGTCTTACTCTATTCTTTGTCGGTGTCTTAATATCTCCAAGCAACGACATAATGTATGTATATCCAGTGGTCTGACTCCATTCCTTTTCTGTATCGAGTTAAGAGCATGCTGCTATCAAATGGCTACATTGATAGTAATGGAAAGCCATCATGTTTCAATCATGTCATCAACAAAGACCTGAAAACAAGTTTATAGTATACAGAGCTATTGCGCTAACACCTTTAATTTCTAGTTCAGAAATCTGGATAACATAGTCAAGTCATGAGAACAATGCCATCAAAGCTACCTTTTGAAAGTTATGAACACACACTGTTCAAAATAACACACAAACGGCAACATTCACATGCCACATAGGATTCATAGCACAAAGCCATTCTTCTCTAAGAACCTTCTGATAAGGAGAGGTTATATTATCCTGATATAAATCATAGACACTAAAAATAGTTTCTATTTAGAGAAATCAAGGAAGGTAAATGATAGCAAAATAGTCAGGGAAGATATTTCGAAGACAATCTCAAAACATTATCCGAAAAGATATTTTTTGACCTTAGCATTTTGAAAACTCTGTGGAATGTACGTAAAGTTAAATGGAGAACACAAATATATCCAAGTGTGGAGACTTATTGAGATTGAAGCATGCAGCATCAGGAAGAGCTAAGATGTGCTTAGAAACGGTAACAGATTTTCAGTATTGACGAAAGTCGAGACTTCAAGTGCCTCCAATGCTCAAAAATTCGCAAGTTGAGAATTCTTTTAAAAGAGATTGCAAAGGAAGGTTCTTCTATACATTTCACACATACGGAAAACAATACAAGCCATAAATTATCAGTTATTCGTCTGCAATACTTGTTTGCCTCTTTATTTATGTAGTGCTGCAGCACTGATGACACAGTCACCTGATTTGTGCTCATCGGTATGTTTTTGTTAATTCACAATAGGCATTTTATATTAGAATGTTTCATTTTGTAGAGCAATGATTGCAGTGAGGGTAACAAAGAAAAATAGGTAATTACACTGCCTTTGCAATGTAGCATCAGCTGAAGCATTTGAAGTGTTTCATCAACACCAAAACAGGTACCAGTTGATACTAGCCAGTGTCTATGTACTTTTTGGTGATACTATATTGTAGGTTATAATAGAGGCTCTTTTTGAAGCCGCTGTCTTCCATGCAGCCTAATCGGTATTTTTCTGAAGTGGCTAGAAAGAGGAAGTGAACTAGAGGAAGAGTGAGCATGTGCTCCTCTTCCTCTAGTTCATTATCAATTTATCTGTCACTTGTTTTTATCTTCCCTATAATGATAGTGCAAAGATACCTGCGCTTCATCGACCTTTCATCACCATTTTGGTCTGGAAATAATAACTTTTTATTGCAATCACAGAATTTTTTCCAGTTGGAATTTTCTTTTTAAACCACAGTTTGGCTATAAAACATCATAAAAGGCATTGCTGTCTATAAATTGGCTAAGCATCTAGTGGCATTTATGAATCATTTAGTGTTATAAATAGGCCTTTCTTTATCTGTCACATATAAGGAAATTTTGCATCAGTTTCTTTTTGCCTTTTTTTCCCACCATGGTAACACGCTTGTTGCTATGGGCTTTTCCATTTATCCCTGTACCATGAACCAATTGTGAGACGGCCACTAAGGTGTTTGCTTTAATGCTAGGCACCAGTACTTCGTGGCCCACGAATTTTTCGGGTATCAGGTTTGTTGATACGGGTTTTATGTCTAAAATTTTCAACCATCAGACATTCGAAAATTTACAATGCTATTATAATTCTATTCAGTTTATTGTATTTTACTATTTTCTAGTGACCAATATTTGTGCTCGCAGCCTTAACCCTTTGAAGTTTAAAACCAACTGTCGGTTTTCAGGCATTGTGTAGGGTGTGTCAGAATCTCTATCGGTCGGAATTCTGGCATTCACATGGCTTTGTTTACAAAAGCCGTTTTGAGTAACAGCGTAAACCAATCAAATTAATTTTTGCACAAGATATCAGACCAAAAATTTCACTTCTATTTGTAACAGTTTTCAAAAATCTTTACCTACTTCCTTCATTTTAATAACAAAGTTTATTTGAACTATATTGCGAAAAGATCGACATGACTCGTTTGTGGTAGGTCATAATTAATTGTGATGCAAATAAAAATTTTTATAGTACTAGTTATAATTTTCCGGTATATTTCGAGTCATAAAATAATGATGAACATGTGCTCAATAGAAATGATGCTATTGTACATGTTTTTACGAGTTTTCTAAAATTGTACAAACTTTATAGTTTTAGCCCGAATAATGGTAAAGTACTGTTTTTTTTTGTTTGATGACATTTGCTATGGGTTGCCCGACGTTTTTTGCTAGTGTTTTACCAAATATTGTATTATGAGCACGTTCAGATATACGTATAATGAAAGTTTAAAAACTTTGGACCGTTGGATAGATTCTAGGCCAGGGCTAACAGGCGGGTTATCAAACAATGTTTAGAGCACAAGGCGAAATAGACTGAGTTTTTGTACACTCTACTCGACGGATCCGTGTACTAGAACCCGAACTCGCAAACCAAAACCCGAACCCGCAAGATCGAAATACTCAAAACCTCTATTACCCGAGATTCGAGAGAAGATGAACTCACGAGTTCAACGAGTTTTATTAGCCGTGCCCAGCACTATTTTTTTTACATTTATTACAAGCGCTGAAGATTTGTAATGTCTGTAATTTTATTCTATTGTCAACAATCTTTAAAAACGAACAGAGTCATATGCAAGAAAAACATATGGGGGTGGTCTAGGGGCCTCCTACCTATCAAGCGACAAGCATTTAGCTGCTTGAGCACCTGCCATGTGACTTTCTGTTTAGATGGTTACTGACAGGGAATAAAATACTATGATCTATGGAATGGCCGAGGTATTGATGAACCAAGAATCATCTGATTCATTGCCTTGTCTTCCAAGTTTTCTCCAGCCACCTGTCAATCCAATTACCAAATCGCGACTCTATAGAGATTTTTTTATGCTCACAGAATTCACTGAGGACCTGGGACCTGTGCCCGTGGTAATATATTAGTTACCTTTCTACCTTCTATTTGTACAATTTGTAGTTTCATGCTGCTTTAAAGTAAAAAATGGAGAATTTTAATCTTCAAGCTCTCAACCAATTTTGCTGTCCAATTCAACACCTCACACGCATGCGCAAACATGAGTCCTCATATATGTAGGTTCGCATACAGAAAACTGTGCATATATCTTAATGTGTAGTTTATTGGTAGCCAAGCAGTTTATTTTTTGTTTCCCCCATAGGCTTAGTTACTCATTGACTCGTGTTATATTGCTGTGTTGCTAGGCAATCAGAAACTGTTGGATGCGACATATTTTTTATCATGAGAGGCAAACTGTAGAAAACTCTTTGGAGGTGTAATTTGACATCTGAAACATTGACCAATCAATGTCACTCGAGTTCTTTTACAATGCCAGTTTTATCAACAGATAATTTGTCGTTGCGGTGTTGCTCAATCCAAATTAGTAGACAACTAGTAATTGTCCGCTCGTGCGGTCACTTCCACTAGAGCGCTATTGAAATCTATACAGAAGTTTATGCAGTTTGTGAAGTTTATAGAATTCTTAGTATTTTAGAGTAGCTGTTTTGCAATGCTAGCTCTATTATAGCCAACAGTGATTAACTCTGTTACAAAACCGTGATAGCTTTTGGGTTAAACTTGCAGCTCAATAAATGTTGAGTGTATGTACGCTGTTAACCTTATGTGTTGCCCTACAGTACCCGATGTGACATACATGTATATATGTAACAACAGTTTTATAGAGTTGTTCTACCAGGAGTATACATTCAAGTGGCAAACTTTCACTTAGGCGAGAAAGAGTAATCTGTCAGCTACACGATGAAACTGAATTTGATTGGTTTGCAACAAGTCATGTGACCTGGGAACCATTTTTATTTAGTTTCTCCCTAGTTCGAAGTAACTGGTTAAGCACACCAGAGCTATCAAGTTCTGGTAAACATTGTAATATGTCAATATATGTTACATAATAAAAAGTTGTGTAAGATTATAGAATGGCAGCCTTTGTCCTCATATTACAAAATATAGGTGAAAATTGATATAAGTTGAAGTAAATCATTGAATGTTCATCTTAATTTACACAGTCTGGATACTGCAAGGTCAAAAGTTTGATTTAAATGTATAATTATTGAATTGTTTTGTTATTACATGTAGTTCATATTTGTAACGTTTGCATTTTGACATTAGACCGTGATAGATGCACATCTTGTTTTCACTTTCAATAATGAAGCTAACATTATCTCTGAAAGTGTCTCAGTGTTGTACATAGCAAATATATTGTAGAGAGACTACATAATACCCGACCGACATACCATTGAAAATGAGCGAGCTTTTAATCTCGATGACTTCTCCATTAAAATCATGTCAGCAGACTACTTCGTACAGGCAGCCAACCAAGCAAGCTTCTTCCGTATGCCGGAGGACATGCACGCTGTGATCAGTCATGCCGGCACAGACTGCTACACCCTTGTATGTTCAGCATCACCCGTCACTTACTCTGTTTAATTAAACCTTTGATATGCGATGGCCATGCCAAATTATTATTTCTAATTCTCATTCAAATATCGTTTGTTGGTACAAGTTGATTGTGATTATTAATAGTTGTCCTAACAAATTTATATTCTTTGTAGCTCTATGCATTCACTTTGTATGATATGTATGGACGTGGTTACGTCAGGCCTCTCTACCTGGCCTACACTTCGAGTGTCAGAGACAAGATCGTCTCAATGTACCATTTACTAAGCCAGGCTATATCCAAGGTATGTCACTATCCTCCGTAGGGTTTTCTCACCATCGTAGTTTTGCTATCTACATGTTGTTCTTCTATCCCATAGACATAGGCAGTAGTTGAGTAGACATAGACAGTAGTTGAGTAGACATAGACAGTTGAGTAAACATAGACAGTAGTTGAGTAGACATAGACAGTTGAGTAAACATAGACAGTAGTTGAGTAGACATAAACAGTAGTTGAGTAGACATAGACAGTAGTTGAGTAGACATAGGCAGTAGTTGAATAGACATAGACAGTAGTTGAGTAGACATAGACAGTAGTTGAGTAGACATAGACAGTAGTTGAGTAGACATAGACAGTAGTTGAGTAGACATAGACAGTAGTTGAATAGACATAGACAGTATTTGAGTAGACATAGACAGTAGTTGAGTAGACATAGACAGTTGAGTAAACATAGACAGTAGTTGAGTAGACAAAGACAGTTGAGTAAACATAGACAGTAGTTGAGTAGACATAAACAGTAGTTGAGTAGGCATAGACAGTAGTTGAGTAGACATAGACAGTAGTTGAGTAGACATAGACAGTAGTTCAGTGGGAGTAATCACTGCATGCTATGAAGCCATTTGTGTGAGGATATTTTAATGACCTCGTGTCACTAAACACCTAGTGTCACTAAGTACCTCGTATCACTAAGTACCTCGTGTCACTAAGTACCTCGTGTCACTAAGTACCTCGTGTCACTAAGTACCTCGTGTCACTAAGTACCTCGTGTCACTAAGTACCTCGTGTCACTAAGTACCTCTTGTCACTAAGTACCTTGTGTCACTAAGTACCTTGTGTCACTAAGTACCTCGTGTCACTAAGTACCTCGTGTCATTAAGTACCTCGTATCACTAAGTACCTCGTGTCAGTAAGTACCTCGTGTCACTAAGTACCTCGTGTTACTAAGTACATCGTGTCACTAAGTACATCGTGTCACTAAGTACCTTATGCCACTAAACACCTCGTATCACGCAGTACTGAAATATATAGTGCAGAGATGTATTTCCAGAACCCTAGTTTATGAACAGAAAGAAGCTATTAGAATAAGTATAAGTACTAATACTAATAAGTATTAAAATAATAATATAATAAACATATTAGGAAGGCAAGTGGTTGAATAAGAATGATCTGCAGTATCTCATGGAGCTCCTTTAGCATAAATAAGTCTTTCCAATGTTATGCAGAACTACATTTACCATTCTAATTACGCTATACACGATTGCTTGAACGAGAATCTTCTGGGAACTCACTGAAGTATGTTAAATAGTAGAACTGGCTCATTTATAGTGATGTGTGGACTTCATTACTAAGTTTTAACTTTGAGTTGTGCGCAAGTTAAGATACCGCGCACTTGAGTGGTTTAATAAACATCCGCACGATGCTCATTTAAGATGCTCATTTAACGCCAGCGCTTTGGTACAAATACTAAACTGTAGCGAAGCAGTGTTGCCACGCTTAGCAGAATACATTCGGAACATTAGCGTATTGGAACGGGTCAAATCGAAATACAGTGCCCCCTCAGGATACGATTTTAATCCCTTCCAGGGTTGGCATCGTATGGTAAAAAAAAGTATGGAGGGGTATAGAAACCATAATAATTATATGATGCAAACATCCCCCTGGTAAAAATCATCAAAATTTTATACAATACTGTACATATTAGAAGTTAGTAACAAAATAGTATGTTAACCTTAGTAACTATAGTTACCAGCAGTAACTTTAGTATATTCAGTTTATTTGTTGGTTATGATCTGCATAAAATTTAACATTGCAATGTGCTATTTGCAGTACGTACTATAGAGAGTTCTTACCTTCAAGACAGATGTGCGTACAAGATAAACTTTGAATTCACTGTGAATAAGTTTAGCTTACTAAACACACACTTTAAGCTAAGTTTTTGAATGTGTTTATAACTATTTTACTGAATTTCATCTTTTTATCACTAAAATTTTCTCACCTATTAGTTTCTGGTATCGTTCTCAATGTAATTTTAGCTGATCTCATTAATAGATTTTCAACCTAATTTGGCAAGAAAGCTCAAACGAAGCTGTTTCCGTTATGAAGTGGATTTTTTTAGCAAGTTAAGGGAAGTTGTCTGACCACTGACCTTCTATTTGAAGGGATCGTAACTTCAACTTTGCTACAGGTTTAAAAGGGAAAATATTACCGTTTTACACACAATAATTGCTGAACTAAGAGAAATTGGTCATCGTGTTTCTTTCAGGGGTTGTGAAAATGTTTTCGGTGAATAGTATTTCGGCATCTTTGTTATTGACTTACATAATAAGCACGCCGACTGCCAAATTTGAACTGGGGTGAAAATTTTGTTGAATTCGTATGGTGAAGTAAGATTCATATAGTGATGTGAAAAAAACATCATGTTCCACTTCATAAGGTGAAAAAATATATATCAGGGTAATCGTATCCTGAGGGTGCACTGCAAAAACTACGAAAACTTGAAAATGTTTCGAATGGAATAGCCTGTGTGATATAATGCGCATCATTCACAAGCACAGTTTCCATTATTCGCGAGCACCGTTTCCATTACTCGCAAGGCAAAAAACATTTGATAAGGATTTGTGAATAGTAAAACTCGTTCAACTTGCACATTTTTGCTGTTTCTATCGTGCAGATTGACTCAAATTTGCTCGTCATGAAAAAATAGTGTAAGATGATGAGTGATGAACCAATCGACTGAAGGAATAGAATAAAGCTGATTGATGTTTCAATAAAAGCAATGAGTATCCTTGAACTTGTTGAAGAATGATAATACTATTTCAGAGTTCTCTCACCTAAAAAAGTTTTATTAATCAATTCTCAGTTTTTTTATTCAAGAAATTTATTGTACTGCATGAGTTTTAAATCAAGTTTTTTTAAATTTACATCATTTGAAATCGATTCAACTTTCCCAGGAGTACTACTGAAATCAACTTACTCTCGGGTACTACTTTAGTCGACTCATTTGATGTACTATTCAAATCATTACACTCTGAAGTACTGCTCAAATCAATTTACTCCCGGCATTATTAAAATTACGTCACTATATAATGTAGTACTTAAATCAACTCACCCTGTTGCACTCATTCAACTCACTTTTGGGCTCGGCTCAATTCACGCTAGGCTGCTATTCACTTTTGGTTACTTCTCAAATCATCTCATTCTGGAGACTCAAATCAATGCACTTGGGTGTACTACTTGAATAAATTCACTCTGGGGTAGGCCCTACTATTCAAAGAAATTCACTCTGGGGTAGGCCCTACTATTCAAAGGAATTCACTCTGGGGGAGGCCCTACTATTCAAAGGAATTCACTCTGGGGTAGGCCCTAATATTCAAAAGAATTCACTCTGGGGTAGGCCCTACTATTCAAAGGAATTCACTCTGGGGGAGTCCCTACTATTCAAAGGATTTCACTCTGGGGTAGGCCCTACTATTCAAAGGAATTCACTCTGGGGTAGGCCCTACTATTCAAAGGAATTCACTCTGGGGTCGGCTCTACTATTCAAATTAGTTTACTCTCAAATTCTACTTAGATCAATTTGTTTCTGAATACGGAGTACCAACACCCAACACAATTTGGCTTTGCAAACATTATATAAGAGATTTGTAAATAAGCTTCAACTCAGCATATTTTACATCTTGCCCAAGACCACAGAGGGTTATGGTACGCAGAAGACATAGCCAAGTTTACGCCTTGTCTTTCAGGCAGTTCACCGTCTCGTACACGGAAATATCCGTAGGTTTGCTGATGAGCTCCAGTATGACACTGAGTTACACCCGATCGATCCTTCCCTTCAGGACGAGGTTCCCTATGTCAATATTGTTTTGGAAAGTGTCAAGGCCAAACTGGTTAGTGAACATTTATTGTAACTTGATCATGGTAAATGTGGCAGTGAAGCCGATAAAAAATCCAAACAAACAGATTAGACAGGCAATCGTAAAGTGTTGGTTAATTCATTGACTCGTCAGATAAGTTAGCAACTAATTCTCACCTTTTAACTCTGCCTACATGTTCTTCGTTAGCCTCTATTGTTGTAAGTGTTGTTCCTCGCTTTTGTAGGTCGTGGTTGATGTATTTTAATCACTTCTTCTAGTAGGTTTATCAAACCACTTCTTCTAGTAGATTATTGAAACCACCTTTTCCAGTAGGGTTTTTAAACCACCTCTTCCAGTATGGTTTTTAAACCACCTCTTCCATTAGGGTTTTTAAACCACCTCTTCCAGTAGGGTTTTTAAACCACATCTTCCAGTAGGGTTTTTAAACCACATCTTCCAGTAGGGTTTTCAAACCACCTCTTCCATTAGGGTTTTTAGACCACCTCTTCCAGTAGGGTTTTTAAACCTCCTCTTTCAGTAGGGTTTTTAAACCACCTCTTCCAGTAGGGTTTTCAAACCACCTCTTCCAGTAGGGTTTTTAAACCGTCTTTTCCAGTAGGGTTTCTAAACCACCTCTTCCAGTAGGGTTTTCAAACCACCTCTTCCAGTAGGGTTTTTAAACCACCTCAGATTGTTCAGGTAAAACAAACAATCTGTTCAAGCAGGTCGTAAGCAGAATATTTATATAGTTGGTGAAGTTTCAGTTCATTTAGTTGAAGCATCAGTTTCTTGTTACTGGCTAAACTTACGCACGCGTACTTGGCCACGGCTCAAAATACAACTTTCGTCTGAATTATTCATTTTGAGACATATATAAAGATTTGTCTGTTACTGTTTACATATGCTAGTCCGTGATCCTCAACGCTTCGACCAATCACAAAGACTTTTTAGAGTAAAGATCTCTTGCTAGCGTTATGCGCAGAACATTTCAGTATTACATTCACGAAGGCACCCAATGATGTTTAAGGGAACAAGCGCGATATTTGACCTTGAATGATAAACCTCGCCAGCGCATTGTTGTAATATTTTAGAAATCTACAGATTCAACGAAAAGAGTGATATTATTTTAAACAATCAAAGGAGATGCAAATGAAAGTAGTCCTCTTTCTGCCTCAATAATGACTTAGTTTTATTCAATGTGATAACTGAGAAATTTGGCTATCGCTTTTGGTATGATCATGCTATACGTAAAAGTAGAGTGCTTTCAATTCACAGGCCACCTGCCTAATCAATGTAGGGCAATTATCATTGTTACACATCAATTAGCTGGTTGAAACCTCAGTTGTTTTTTCTAACCGTGGCTAAAGGTATACCTATGTATATGTTCACTTTAGCCAGTTGCAAGAAAACTGATGTTTCAATCAAACTGAAATTTAGTGAATTTAAATACAAGCCTACGTAACAACATGGTGTTAACAGATGGTTTCACCTGAACACTATGTAACAACATGGTGTTAACAGATGGTTTCACCTGAACATAGCTCAACAAAACCATTAACTTAAGAAAACTAGTTACCAAAAAAGAGGTGTTTTTTATACCCACATTTTTACTTAAAGATGAAGCTGGAGAAATTTTATGCTTACCGTGTTGTAGTCATACAATAACTATGGAGCTCTCTTATCAAATTTTTATCTTTTGCAGAAACATTTTACATGTATATGAGTTGCCAGCTATAGCTTTCCTGGAGAGTTCTATTTTATTGATTTACCCCTTAATTGTAGGACACAATGGGCAGCTGCTGCGACCTGCTTTTGTCCGCCAGATCGGTAGGTAACCCTATTGTTTATCTCTGTATCATTATAGTTGGGAGTAGTGGCTGAAAGTAGTACAGCTGAGTCATTACTAGTACCATAGCGTAACTGCAAGGTCAGCATACAGCACTGCTACTAATGTAAAGCTCCGGTAGTGTGTTCAGGTCTGAAGACTGCATTTTGGCTCTACCTTAGTTTGCATTCAATCTTGCTGCATGCGCTTGTCAGGTAGCTCTCCTAAAATCACTTGACCTTGTACCTTTGCAGAGATCTGGCTCAGTTGGCTCTGACTGGTGTCCGACTCAATCAAAGGGGGATGTGGAACTTAGGCAGATCAGTGAGCTCAGTGACTATTGGTCAGAGTTTCAGCAGGATCTTTACAAGATTTACAGCGTAGGTTTAGAAACCTTTTTCTAGGAAATATATATGAGTGGCATTTCTCCTTTCAATCTTTCCTTTACAAGATGTACAGCGTAGGTTTAGAACCTTACTCTAGGAAATATATATGAGTGGCATTTCTCCTTTCAATCTTTCCTTTACAAGATTTACAGCGTAGGTTTAAAACCTTACTCTAGGAAATATATATGACCTCTCTACGAACTCTGTGACGTATATATATGACCTCTCTACGAACTCTACGACATATATATATGAGTGGCATTTCTCCTTTCAATGTTTGTTTACTATGCGTCTGGAAGTTGTTTATTATTGACCTTGAGCTGCAAGAGATTGCAATAAACTCTAACAAGAACAAGTACATATGGAGATGGTACATCTCATAGATGGGACACACACAAGTTTTACAAAGCTAATGACCATCTATTGCTAGCAGATAACAGTCCATCTATTATAGCTAGCAGATAACAGTCCATCTATAGCTAGTGGATAACAGTCCATCTATAGCTAGCAGATAACAGTCTATCTATTATAGCTAGCAGATAACAGTCCATCTATTATAGCTAGCAGATAACAGTCCATCTATAGCTAGCAGATAACATTCCATCTATTATAGCTAGCAGATAAAAGTCCATCTATAGCTAGCAGATAACAGTCCATTGATAGCTAGCACATAACAGTCCATCTATAGCTAACAGATAACAGTCCATCTATTATAGCTAGCATATAACAGTCCATCTATAGCTAGCAGATAACAGTCCATCTATAGCTAGCAGATAACAGTCCAGTTAGACTACAACAAAGTATCATAATAATTCATTTGTATTGAAATTTTTAGCAAACTCAGGTGAATGTGGTATTTTACTCGGCATCAAACAAAAATTATGAGGAAATCAAGATAGGGTATATTATTACCTCTAAATCAAACTCAGTCTTGCTGATAGAACTCTGCCAACCATGAGAGCTGAATGTGGAGAGTATCTAGTAATGATGGGATCTACTCCTTGGAATACGCGTGTTATCACTCTATGGATCATTCTCATTTGAATAAGTGTGTTATCACTCTATGGATCATACTCATTAGAATGCGTGTGTTATCACTCTATGGATCATACTCATTAGAATACATGTGTTATCACTCTATGGATCATACTCATTAGAATACGTGTGTTATCACTCTATGGATCATACTCATTAGAAGGCGTGTGTTATCACTCTATGGATCATACTCATTAGAAGGCGTGTGTTATCACTCTATGGATCATACTCATTAGAATACGTTTGTTATCACTCTATGGATCATACTCATTAGAATACGTTTGTTATCACTCTATGGATCATACTCTTTAGAATAAGTGTGTTATCACTCTATGGATCATACTCATTAGAATACGTGTGTTATCACTCTATGGATCATACTCATTAGAATACGTGTGTTATCACTCTATGGATCATACTCATTAGAATACCTGTGTTATCACTCTATGGATCATACTCATTAGAATACGTGTGTTATCACTCTATGGATCATACTCATTAGAATACGTGTGTTATCACTCTATGGATCATTCTCTTTAGAATAAGTGTGTTATCACTCTTGATCATACTCATTAGAATACGTGTGTTATCACTCTATGGATCATACTCATTAGAATGCGTGTGTTATCACTCTATGGATCATACTCTTTAGAATACGTGTGTTATCACTCTATGGATCATACTCATTAGAATACGTGTGTTATCACTCTGTGGATCATACTCATTAGAATAAGTGTGTTATCACTCTATGGATCATACTCTTTAGAATAAGTGTGTTATCACTCTATGGATCATACTCTTTAGAATACGTGTGTTATCACTCTATGGATCATACTCATTAGAATACGTGTGTTATCACTCTGTGGATCATACTCATTAGAATAAGTGTGTTATCACTCTATGGATCATACTCTTTAGAATACGTGTGTTATCACTCTGTGGATCATACTCTTTAGAATACGTGTGTTATCAGTCTACATAGTTTAGTCTCTGGTAAACCTATAGAACTTGCCAAATTTACATTACTGAATCATATATCATACTTGTTAATACTCTTCATCACCCATCAAACCTTGCTCAAATCTGCCGCAGTGGAGAATCTAATCGAATCCTAAAACATGATGAAAGAGTAGAACTGGAATGGTGTTACAGTGCCAGCTAAAGGTTTCGTTCTGGTTGCTGTTTTATGTAGGAGTTTGACTCTGGAGTTGATCTCCATTTTGAGACTAATTCTGATAGTATATCACATGAACTGGCACTTTATTGCGCTATTCCCACTGACCCTGATACGTCCATAAATCCTTCACATTTTTGGTGCCAAAATTAATGTATCTATTCATTTCAAAGCTGGCGAAGAATTGCAGAAGTACCTTTCAGCGCTTGTCATGTTTTGCAGCTGTTCAGCCAGCATACCTCACAGATAATGCAGTGTTTGAGAGAAGAACAGTTGGCTTGTGATACTTTCAACTCACTCAATATTGGCGGATCTACTTTTGCCTTGCTCAGATCTCATAAAGAAACAGAGTCAAGGTAGGAGATGATATATAGATAGAAGGTGGAGTAGGTGGGAAGCTGAAGGACAAATATTGAAAAGGAGTATAGGTCATGGTAATAGATGGGAGACATGTAGGAACATGCAGTCACCTGTCAAGTGGTTATAGTTATATAGAGATTTATATGAGTCAAGGTAAGTGAGAGCAATTTAGATACCAAGGTATTTCCACTCTGTTTGGTGCATTGGCAACGCATCTGTCTAAGTCAAACATGTTGGTCTTTCAAACAACAATGGCAACTGGACCTCACACAATTAACCATTTATTTCTGTTCTTTTTAGCTGGATGGTCTTTCTTTCCAGTTCTTGAATCGACATTTTAGCTGAAGTACTGAAAGTTCAGTTCCATATGGTTTGTTTCACGCAAAATTTAATGAACATCAATTTCTTTAGCAGGTCTGATGACAAGAGAAGTCTCTCTCAACATAACTCAACAGCTAGTGTAAGTCTCTAACATTTCGATTGATTGGCATGATCTGATTGGATGCCTCTGAAGGGCTTAAGATTATTTCATCAATGCAGCTCAGCTTTTTGAGTTTGTGAGAAAGGCTGGATGCTTTCGTATTTCTTTTTCACCAGGTTCTTCCTTGCTAAAAGTTTGACTAGACACATCTACGAAATATGTCTTTTGCGTAGCCAGTGCGTTGGCAACGCGTTGTCGATGCATCATTTTGTGTCAAACACGCTGATCTGCATTTGTAAGGATAAAACCGATGCATCCGTGATTGGCTGAAATAGCTTATTTAATGATATCGATTCAATTTTATTTGTTATAATCAATGCTAGTCACGTATGAGTTTGTTTTTCAAATAACAAGCGGGTGTCACACAATCCACCATTCATATGTGCACAGAGATATACTCACTTGTAACATAACATATATATGTGCACAGAGATAAGCTCACTTTTAACATAACATATATATGTGCACAGAGATATACTCACTTGTAACATAACATATATATGTGCACAGAGATATACTCACTTGTAACATAACATATATGTGCACAGAGATACACTCACTTTTAACATAACATATATATGTGCACAGAGATAAACTCACTTTTAACATAACATATATATGTGCACAGAGATATACTCACTTGTAACATAACATATATATGTGCACAGAGATATACTCACTTGTAACATAACATATATATGTGCACAGAGATATACTCACTTGTAACATAACATATATGTGCACAGAGATACACTCACTTTTAACATAACATATATATGTGCACAGAGATAAACTCACTTTTAACATAACATATATATGTGCACAGAGATATACTCACTTGTAACATAACATATATATGTGCACAGAGATATACTCACTTGTAACATAACATATATGTGCACAGAGATACACTCACTTTTAACATAACATATATATGTGCACAGAGATATACTCACTTGTAACATAACATATATGTGCACAGAGATATACTCACTTGTAACATAACATATATATAGGCACAGAGATATACTCACTTGTAACATAACATATATACTGTATGTGCACAGAGATATAATCACTTGTAACATAACATATATATGAAAGCTTCTAGCTTACAATGTAAATTGGAACTGTTTACAAAAAAATTTAGATAACTTTTCAGGTAATTGAGTCTGTTGAAATCCTCATTACTACGGTGAAATTTATGGTATTTTAAGGTATTTTTGTATTTGGTTGTTTTCATCAGTAACAGGCGCTATTTGTTCTTAGAGTGTGTTGGAGCAAATAGCTGCACAAATGCTGTGGCTATCACAAGTAGCTGATGATCCATGTTACAATACAAATGTCTAACGATACTTCCATAACTCTGCTGGAAAATTCAACAAGGATGTCATTGCCTTCACACGACGGAGGCTGATTCTAATTGGTCAATCTGTTTGTCAAGTCAATGAATCATTCAGTGGCGTCAGTGGGTATAGCCACAGCGAATATCTACACTACATTTTGTCAGCGTGTAGCCAGTTCACGCATGGATCAGCTATAATCATAACAATAGAAGTGGGTCATGAACCCATCCAACTTCTTAAAAGTAGTAAAAGCCTGATTGGTAGCATGTTCTTTATTTGCGTGATGTTACGGGTTTCATCCATAACGGGAATACAACTCCCTTATTTGTAATTTACCACTTAACTTTACTTAGACTATCCTATATTGTAACAGCATATATGTATGTTTACAATATATAATATATATATTGGAAATATATATATTGTAAATATTTTCTTCATATTGCACTTCAAACTGCTTGGTAGCCAAACATGTACATAACTTATAATCATATGTAGTATAATGTAAAGTATAGTATATAGTTGTGTGGCTTATTTATTATTTGTGGAGTTTTGTTCTCTTATTGTGTAATCTAATGCTCCAGGATGTAAGGCTAGAAAAAGAGTTTTAGGTTAGTCGCTACGTTATGGAATATGCATCAATGAGATAGAGTCAATGCAAGCTAAAGGTGTGGTAGCCTGGTTTAATCGCTAACTAGCTTATGAAGAATATCTTCCAATCTTAGGGATGCCGAAAATGAATGCTCTATAGGTGATCTTTACAGACCGATTCATTACACTCCGTGTCAAGTGTGCATCATTCTTCAACTGTCACTTCTCCGATTACAACTGAAAAGTTTATATTTGACGACGTTACTTTGCCATCCAGCGAGTCTGCTAATACCGTTGAACTGCACAGTCATATCTCCAATTTAGACGCTTGCAGTCTTGGTTCTGATGGCGCTGAGGGGTTTGTTTGTGAGCAAATCTCTTTTGAAAAGGACTACTATAGCATATCTACAGATTCCTTGCTTTCCAGGTGAGTGTCTACAGTAATATTAAATACTTTTTCACTTGCATAACTTTGGCAAACTGCTTTTCAAGATAAGGTTTGCAGGCTCTCATTTTCAGGGTAGCACTAGCAGACTTTTCTTTCTAAGGTAATGCTTGCAGACCTTTCTTTCCAGGGTAGTGTTGGCAGACTATCCTTTCCAGGGTAATAGTTGCAGACCTTCCTTTTTGAGGGTAATGTTTGTAGGTTCCTTTTCATCTTCGGGTCTTCAGACTCTCTTTTCTAGGGTGGCGTCTACAGACTCGAAATGTTTCTACAGCATCGTCACTGACTCATGATTTTTCAGACATTTTGTCTCCAAGCTAATAATTGTGGATTTTTTTCAAAGGTGCTTTTGAAAACTTTCTCTAGGGTAGTGTTTGCAGACTGTGTTTTTTGGCTCTTGTTCCCATAATCGTAGGCCTACAGTACACCCTATATACCCCATATATGTTCACCCTGGTATATGATTTTTTCACCTTATGAAGTGGGACGTGATGATTTTTCACCTCACCATACGAATCTTTTTTCCCCCATACGAGTTCTCCAAAATTTTCGCGCGAGTTCAAATTTGGTAGTCAGTGTGCTTATTACGTACGTCAAAATAACAAAAACGCCAAAATGCAGTTTACCGAAAATATTTTCTGAACACCTGAAAGAGACACGATAACCGATTTCTCTCAGTTCATCAATTCTCAAGGGTAAACTGTAATACATTCCCTTTAAAACCAGTAGCAAAGTTGGAGTTGCGATCTCTTTAAACAGAAGTTCAGACAACTTCTCTTAACTTTCTAACAAAAATCCACTTTACAAAAACAGCATCGTTCAAGATGTCCTGCCGATTTAGGTTAAAAAAAGTTTTAAACAGGCTCGCTAAAATTAATAGTAAAAGCAGAAACCGAAACTGATAAGTGATAAAATTTTAGTGCTAAAAAGTTGAAATTCCGTAAAATAGTTGAAAATACAAACTAAAGCTTATCTTTAAATGTGTGTGTTTAGTCTCAAGTGAGCTAAACTTATTTGAGGTGAATTCAAAGTTACTGTTATATGTATGTCCGTCTTGAAGGTAAGAACTCCCTACCGTACATTATAATGTTACATTTTATTGCAGACCATAATCACCGTAACTATAGTTACTATGGTTAACATACTATTTTGTTACTAATTTTTAATATTTACAGCACTTACATAAAAATTTTGACGATTTTTACTATGGGAAGTTTGCATTATATAATTACTATGGTTTCTATATCCCTACATACGATTTTTTCACCATGCAATGCATTTTTTCACCATGCGATGCCAATCCTGGAACAGATTAAAATCATATCCTGAGAGAGTACTGTACCTAACTGTGGATTGAAATCTTGATATTAAGATGACTGCAATCCTTTACAAGTGGGAAAAACTAATTGAGTACGCTGCGCAAAGACAGGTGTGTATGTATTGAGTATGCTGCGCAAGGACAGGTGTGTGTGTACAGGAGGAAAATGTATTTGTTCTTTTTAATCTTTGTACAGAAATGATAGTTTTGAAAGCGGAACACTCGATCCAACTAGAAAGCTTTCTGTTCTCTCCGACTTCTCCAGCAAACTGATTGGCTACAACCTCCCTCTTGACCTTAAGCATCAGGGTCAGTCTACTATCTTTATCACTAGCTTTGGATGAGATTACATATCACACTCACATCTGTTGAGTTATGTTATAAACTCAATCACATAGTTAGCCATGCGTATTGTCTAATGTAGCGCTGCAACACAACCGATCTTTAGTGAGGTTGACTACCACGCTTGTGTACCAAATAAACTGGACCCTTTTGTTGGGAAACTAAAATTCTCATTTACAACATGGCTACTCATTGTGAATTTAGTCAATTAGTCATAAATTCTATGTTATATCAATCCTTATTTTGTCCGGAGTTGAAATATTTAAATCAAACAGCTGTAAACCTATGTTTTTAAGTTATTATGCAGGTTGAATTCTGAACATTTCATTCTTTTAGGGTTAAAGATAACAATTTGTACAGATATGATCACCCCATATACATTTTTATTAGCTTATATATGACTTGAAGTGTGATTAAAACTAATTTAATATCTAATTTATGGGTATACAATGAGCAACAATGCTGTAAATTAAATTTTTGGTTTGCCAACAAAGCGGTCCAGCACATCGTGGCAGGTCTGTCCGTCTCTACACTCGACATTGTCTATCATTCATATTTTTAATTAGTTTCCCTTAAGCAGTCGAAGGGATAGTGCAGGGTCAAACCACTTGTACTACAGACTTGACATTTTTTTGCTTTGCCAGGAAAGCTGCCCTGAGTGGACTCCTATAAACATAAAAACAAATTGTCACATTTTATCCAATTTGGTGTTTATCAACTTTTGTAGCACTGAACAAGAAAAGAACAACAACTCTCATTGGTTGATCTATTACCTGGTTGTAAGCTGTGAAGAATTTTGTATTGCTTCATGCCAAGTTTGAGTGGTGGATGTGACTAATATATGCAGTATGCACAATCTGTGGGTCACAGTTTGATTGGTGAATGTGACTAGTATATGGGTCGCGGTCACAGAAACCATGGTTAAGTCGCAAATCACGAAGTTGAGTTATTCGACTTTGAAGTTGCACTAACTGAATTTATAATTTTGGTAAAGATTTTTGTAACACGTGCTTCTGGACCAATCAAAGAGCGATCTTTCTGAATCTGAAGTCAGTTTAGATAATAAATGTCTTAAAACCTCAGAAAAAACCCTTAAAACCGTTGCTATGCTAAACAGGAAATACTAAAAAATGGCGTCCGAAAAAACGTGATCGTTTCTTTTTTGCCGATTTGAAGGATATTCAGACATTTTGGACACTTATAATGAGTACTTTGGTATTCCAACTGATGCCAAAAGCAGTGTAAGTAAAGGGAATGACCATGATATATTCCTAACCATTCTTATAAGATTTTTACAATATTTAATTATAAGAATAATTATTCGATTTTATAAGATTTGATTATAAGAAAAATTATTCGAATTTGCAAGATCAAAGTATAGAGTGACCGATTATGTGCAATATGTTGCTGTTATTATTTTTTTAAACATTTTGTTGATCATACTACGGTTGTGCTCAATATCGCGGCACTGCCAAGCCGTTTTTAATATCTGCAAAATTAGGTAATACATTTTCTTATAGATATACAGCCATTTCTATGACAACCAGCCAAAATCTGTTTAAACTTTTAAATTCAGCAAAATGTTTTGGTATAAAGACAGAAATCTAGATAAATATCACAACCTCTTAATATTGGTTGCTATGACGTTTTGAAATGTAAACAAAACTGTGCATCGGTTTTCGTTTCTCAGACTTTAACACCAGTTTTCTCGGAACTATGTTTTCGCACTGATGGTAAACATGCATTCAGTTTATTGACCGTAAAATCTGCTGTATTTAAGCTAGAATCAAAATTTTTTTTGCAAAATAACCGTGAGAATTTTCTCCTTCTGTTAACGCAGTTAACTCTAAATCTTATAATCCCGACTTGACCATGGTTTCTGTGATCATGACACATATGCAGTATACACATTCTGTGGGTTACAGTTTGAGTGGTGAATGTGACTAATATATGCAATATACACAATCTGTGGGTTACAGTTTGAGTGGTGAATGTGACTAATATATGCAGTATACACAATTTTTGGGTCACAGTTTGAGTGGTGAATGTGGCTAGTATATGCAGTATACACAATCTGTGGGTCACAGTTTGAGTGGTGAATGTGACTAGTATATGCAGTATACACATTCTGTGGGTTACAGTTTGAGTGGTGAATGTGACTAGTATATGCAGTATACACAATCTGTGGGTTACAGTTTGAGTGGTGAATGTGACTAATATATGCAGTATACACAATTTGTGGGTTACAGTTTGAGTGGTGAATGTAGCTAGTATATGCAGTATACACAATCGGTTGGTTACAGTTTGAGTGGTGAATGTGACTAATATGTGCAGTATACACAATCTGTGGGTCACAGTTTGAGTGGTGGATGTGACTAGTATATGCAGTATACACAATCTGTGGGTCACAGTTTGAGTGGTGAATGTAGCTAGTATATGCAGTATACACAATCTGTGGGTCACAGTTTGAGTGGTGAATGTAGCTAGTATATGCAGTATACACAATCTGTGGGTCACAGTTTGAGTGGTGAATGTAGCTAGTATATGCAGTATACACAATCTGTGGGTCACAGTTTGAGTGGTGAATGTAGCTAGTATATGCAGTATACACAATCTGTGGGTCACAGTTTGAGTGGTGAATGTAGCTAGTATATGCAGTATACACAATCTGTGGGTCACAGTTTGAGTGGTGAATGTAGCTAGTAAATGCAGTATACACAATCCGTGGGTCACAGTTTGAGTGGTGAATGTAGCTAGTATATGCAGTATACACAATCTGTGGGTTACAGTTTGAGTGGTGGATTTGACTAATATATGCAGTATACACAATCTGTGGGTCACAGTTTGAGTGGTGGATGTGACTAGTATATGCAGTATACACAATCTGTGGTTTACAGATTTAAAGGCAGTTATATCAGAGCACAGAGAACATGTTAGGGATCTCATATACAGTGTGCTCACAAGTCGACCAGTTGTCCTCATTGAGCAGTCGACTACTAGCAAAGAATCGGAACACGAGAAAGTGGCCAAAGCTCTCACTTCCTTTATTCCATTCCAGATGAGGTGAGGGTTCCCCTCTCTTGTTTTAGCTCTGCACTTCTTGTACTCTTTATCCCTTCTCATAAATTGTAAAAGTGGTTTATTGGAATATGTTATTAGCCATCTACTCAGGGAAGATTTTTCTTAAATGCAGACTTTCAGGCAAGCGCCAATAACATATTCAACATATTTTGGTTTAATCAGAGTGGTTTTTGCATTGATCTTTGAGACTGACTGGAGGTACATGCATGTCATCTGTGCGAGTTATCAAAGATAACGAGCTGATAATTGTAAGAACTTTAATCTCGTAATATTAGTGAGTGATTTGTTCATTTGAAATTAATTTGAACATGCATGATCATTAGGTAATGCCCTACCTGCGCAAGTATATTGAAAAGTTGTTATCTTACCCAAAACATAGTGAGGAAAATATTGCTCATGGTAATTCCTCTAGATTAGATGGATAGTTTTACATTGGGTACAAATATGTGAAGCATCATTCTGTTTAGCCAGATATTAAGACAGTTCGATATCGCCTGGCTGTAGCTATGTAGAGCTGTGCGCTCATGTATTTTATTAACGGTTGTCGATTTGAAGATGTGATCACATCAAATGCTAATAGATGTCTTCCCAAGGTATAGATATTTATCCGTCATTCAGGATTTTGTTTGTTTGAGGTGATCTGACTGCCAGGATGTTTCATGATTAAAATCAACAAAACTCAATCGCAGTTAAAATGATATGAAAAAAAAACTTCTCCGAAAATGGCGTCAATAGTCAGGCGGCTGCCTGTTCTTCTCGTTGTTGCCATCAGCTAATACGTTCAAATTGCAGAGTCTCATGTCTCTGTTGATATACATTTTATTTTATATTTGCTCGTGATTGTTGGAATAAGACTTCAAATATAGCCTCAGATATATTGTAAGAGACATTTAAAATTATTTGAAAATGGGTTGGTTAAAATATATTCCAAAACATATAATAAATAAATATATTTAAACATATAATCTATATGTTATATGTTTTTCTTCAAATGCTGTGTAAACATATGAGTACTCAATTCTAATGAGGCCATATATCTATCACTTATTAACAAAAAGCGTGACTATCGACGTTATTTTGGGGAATTTTTTTCAGAGCCATTTAACTGCGACCAAATTTTGTCGATTTCGATTTTGAAACATTTTGGTAGTCGGATGACTTAAAACAAACAAAATCTTAAATGATGAAGAAATATCTTGACCTTTGATAAAATCTACTAGAATTTAACGGAATCACTTCTTTAAGCAGTTTTGAAAGGTACAAGTGAACCAGTCATTGAGACTTGAGTAACTCTTCGATGCACAGACTCCAAATACACTTTTATGTCAAATAGGGTTAAGAATTATTGCTTCTTCAAAGTGTTCAACTCGTGAGCCCATATGTTGCCAGAGCGCGGACTCATTGTGGTTTCCATATTGTGCGCCAGCTGACCCTCAAGTCTATCTGCACTCTACCAATCACCTGCTTTATAACGTCAGACAAATCCGAAAAAGTTGCAGAAAATGTTAAGGCCTATGCTTCCGTCTACCATATACAGAGCAAGTCATACGAGGGTCTCCGTTATGCTATGGTTGGTACCACGTTCATATACCTTCTCTAGCCTTGGCTCACTTGATCTGTTATGTTTGGGCTTCTTTTGTTTAATATCACAGTCTTTTGTTGAGCTCTTTATGTCAATGTGGTTAAACTTTTCAGGACGGTCAAGGTGGCAAGAGATCTCGAGGTGCTCTAGATTTGTTCTATCGTAAACGGAAACACTTGTCTCCGTACTTCACTTATCTAATAGAGAGGTGAGTCATCTGTCATTTGCTGAATCATTGAGATTATGAGTATTACTAGCATCAACTCAATTGTTGAGACTAGAAATTTCTCTGTCATACAGCCTACGACCAAAGTGATAATGGAAAAAGAAAGGGTACTGCCAGCTGGGAAATGCAGTATTAGCAGTCAAATGGCACTGCGGTCCAATAGGATAACTGTAATGGTAGCTGCAATGGTAGCTGTAATGTACTGGGTGTTATTATGTACGACAAACAGCAATAATGAAAGGAAAAGATTGTTTATATCTTTCCCTGTAATAGGAGAGATGCAATATTAGAAGTAAAATGGCAAGCTTCTGTGTAATATACATATATCTATATATATATATACATGTATATATATAAAATTGTTTCCTCACCCCGGATACCCCGTATGGGTGGTAAATTCTGCTCTAACTCGGGTCTCCTACCAGAGACCTGGGAGTTTGAGCACTCGCCTCAAGATCTTAGCTGTTCCCAATAGCGCACTTTTCTGCAACTCACCTGAGTTGATTGCTGTTGGTATTTCGGCAAGCCACATTTTATGCGCCGGTGTTATTGCGCCCAGTGCCCCAATGACTACTGGTATTACAGTTCTTACATTCCAGCATTTTTCAATTTCTTCTCCAAGAGGGTGATATTTCTCTACCTTTTCTTTTTCTTTGCTGGCTATATTGTAGTCATTGGGTACTGCTATATCTATTATAGTAGCCCTCTTGTTCTCCTTGTCTACCACCACTATATCTGGTTGGTTTGCTAGGACATGCTTGTCAGTTTGGATGTAGAAGTCCCAGAGGATCTTAGCCCGGTCATTTTCATTGACCTTACAAGGAGCTTCCCACCAGTGTTGTGGTTTATTAAGGCCATATTCATCACATAGACTTCTATACACAACACCTGCGACATGATTATGCCGCTCGGTGTATGCGTTCCCTGCTAGCTGCTTGCATCCACTGATGATGTGTTGGATGGTCTCAGGTGCATTTTTGCACAGTCTGCATCTAGGATCGTCTCTAGTGTGATAGATTTTCGTTTGGAGTTGCCTTGTTGGGAGCACTTGCTCCTGGGCTGCCATGATTAGCGACTCTGTATTGGCCGTTAGGTTTCCTTTGTTCAGCCACATATATGTCTGGTGAAGATCGCCAACCTTAGATATTTTTTGGTGGTAAGCACCATGAAGAGGTTTCGTGTGCCAGTCAATTTCCTCATCATCAGGGCGTAGGTCCGTTGTAAGAGCAGCCGATTGAAATTCAGCTAGCAACTTATCTGAGATGGCCATGGAGGCTGCATATGCTTTGATGCTTTGCTCCTCCTCTTTCACTGTCTGCTGTACACTTTTGAGTCCCCTACCGCCATCTTTCCTATCAAGATACAATCTAGTAGTATCAGATTTTGGGTGGAGTGCTCCATGTATGGTCAGCAGTTTACGAGTTGCTATATCTGTTTCTTTGATGGCTTCCTCAGTCCACTTTATTATGCCTGCTGGATATCTTATCACTGGCAGTGCGTAGGTATTTATTGCCATGACTTGGTTCTTGGCATTGAGCTGGCTCCGTAAGACCTGCCGAAGGCGTTTCTTGTATTCGGTAATGGCTTTGTGACGTACCTCGGCTTCGTGGTTGATGTTGCTTTGCATAATCCCCAAGTACTTGTACCCTTCTTCTATATCTTTGATGGTACCATTTGGCATTCTTAGGCCATCTGTGAGCATAGAATGGCCTTTCTTAAGAATTAGCCTTCCACATTTCTCAATACCGAAGGTCATTCCGATGTCCTTGCTGTATACCTGAGTGAGGTGTATTAGGTGTATATATATATATATATATATATATATATATATATATATATATATATATATATATATATATATATATATATACATGTATATATATATAAAGTATATTAAGAACTGAAAACTTTTAAAACTGTTTACTACTTAAAGTTTCATGGTTGTTACCCTTCATCAGGTAAAACTAAAATCTTTTTTAGTTTTACCTGATGAATGGTAACAACCATGAAACTTTAAGTAGTAAACAGTTTTAAAAGTTTTCAGTTCGTAATATACTTTATATAAATGATCTATTTTAATATTGAGCACTCTCTTCTAGTGGACTACAACCTTCTTCATCAATATATATATATTATATATATGATATATATATATCTTATATCTTTATATATTCTTATTTTATATTCTATTTCTCAAAGTCTGTATGTCGGGAATCCGGCTATAGATCTTAAAATCTTGGAATATCTATTCCGTACCGAAGAGGATTCGGTCTCGGACCCAGCCGTTTATCAGTCTTACGCCTAGCCCTCTGGTCACGGATGTCGAATTGCAAGCCTGCTAAAATAAGTCAGTATATCAGAGCAATACCTAACTGCTTTACGTATTCCGCGGGTCATAGCATAACGTCACGAGAAGCTGTTCGCTCACATTATTAAACTGGCTAACAGCAAAACTCTCACTACTTCTCATTGTTTATATGACAAGGATATTTTTTCTCATGATATGTAGTTATGTAGTGATGAAATATGTAGTGATATGTAGTGATGAAAGTTAGAATGGCAAATGTTGTAATATGTTAAATACAAATCAATTTTTTGTCCAAATACTCTTCTATTACACGGGCAACGCCGGGTGGCACAGCTAGTATATATATATATAGCTGGGGGGCTGTATATCATTGGTCATAGCAACCAATATCAAGAAGTTGTGGTATTGATCTAGATTTCTGTATTTATATCTAAAAGATTATGCTGAATTTAAAAATCTAAACAGATTTTAGCTGGTTGTCATAGAAATAGATGTATATCTATAAGAAAATGTAGGCCTATTACTTAATTTTGCAGATATTAAAAACGGCTTGGCAGTACCGCAATATTGAGTACAGCCGTAGTACCATCAACAAAATCTTTAGAAAAATAATAACAGTAACATATTGCACACCATCGGTCACTATATACTTCGATCTTGTAAATTCGAATGATTATTCTTATCACTAAATCTTATAAAATTGAATAATTATTCTTACAATTAAATATTATAATAATCTTATAAGAAGCGTTAGAAAAATATCATCGTCATTTCATTTACTTTCACTGCTTTGGACATCAGTTGGAATACCAAAGTACTCATTATTAGTGTCCAAAATGTCAGAGTCCGGTAGAATCGGCAAAAAAGAAACGATTACTTTTCAGTACTTCTACGTTAATTACAGAAACCTTCGGCAATTGGACAATGCCATAGACTGGTGAAATGTGCACGTTTTTCTCGGGAAATGCGCATGACTTAATGGTTCTACTCTATGTCGCACGGCCTTATCGGTGTTTCGTTGGCCGGTCCTAGTTTTGATTAAAAAAGGTTTGTCAAGTTTTAATAGCGATTTTAGGCCAAATTAATCTGTCTATCTATGTATAATCCGATCAGATGGATTAGTTTCAGGATATTGCGTCAACTTTTCAAAGACTTGGTAACATATTTAAATAGGTTTATATGTGTTTTGTATCGTTATTATACTTAAACGACTCTACACAAAAGTGGTTAAATTTTTTGATGGGATTTCGTTACAAGGGTTTGGTAACGGCCATTGACAGATAATTTTTTGGGAGTTGTGTGCGCATATGCATTTATCATAAAGCTCCCAAACAATCGCTTCGCTCGTGTTTAGTCGTGGAGTTATGAATTTTACTAGTATTGACTCACTTGTTGAGATTATGAGTATTACTAACATCAACTCAATTGTTGAGATTATGAATATTACTAGCATCAACTCAATTGTTGAGATTATGAGTGTTACTAACATAACTTAATTGTTGAGATTATGGGTATTACTAACATCAACTCAATTGTTGAGATTATGAATATTACTAACATCGACTCAATTGTTGAGATTATGAGTATTACTAACATCAACTCAATTGTTGAGATTATGAATATTACTAGCATCAACTCAATTGTTGAGATTATGAGTATTACTAACATAACTCAATTGTTGAGATTATGAGTATTACTAACATCAACTCATTTGTTGAGATTATGAGTATTACTAACATCAACTCAATTGTTGAGATTATGAGTATTACTAACATCAACTCATTTGTTGAGATTATGAGTATTACTAACATCAACTCAATTGTTGAGATTATGAGTATTACTAACATCAACTCAATTGTTGAGATTATGAATATTACTAGCATCAACTCAATTGTTGAGATTATGAGTGTTACTAACATAACTTAATTGTTGAGATTATGGGTATTACTAACATCAACTCAATTGTTGAGATTATGAATATTACTAACATCGACTCAATTGTTGAGATTATGAGTATTACTAACATCAACTCAATTGTTGAGATTATGAATATTACTAGCATCAACTCAATTGTTGAGATTATGAGTATTACTAACATAACTCAATTGTTGAGATTATGAATATTACTAACATCGACTCAATTGTTGAGATTATGAGTATTACTAGCATCAACTCAATTGTTGAGATTATGAGTATTACTAACATCAACTCAATTGTTGAGATTATGAGTATTACTAACATAACTCAATTGTTGAGATTATGAGTATTACTAACATAACTCAATTGTTGAGATTATGAGTATTACTAACATCAACTTAGATATTTAGAGAGAGTCAGTGAGATTTGTGAAGCGAGTTAGAGAGGTCTATAGAAGGAGTGAGAGGGTCTGAGTTAGAAGTCACCAATGATAGAAGTCATCGATGATGGAAGTCATCGATGATGGAAGTAATCGATGATAGAAGTCAGCGATAATAATGTTATAATATACTTGCAGCCAACTTATGATGCTGGCTACGAAGGCACAGCTCCTCCATTCTATACTTCAGGGTAAACAAAAAATAACAGATGCAGAGTTGTTGACTAGGCTCGCCTTTAAGACAACCTCCGACCTCAATATTGTAAAGGTAAGGCAGGTTGGTTTAAATTCAGACAATGTCCTTCAGTCTTTGATTCTGGATTCCCCACGGAGATCTTGTAATCGGCGTAGCTAAGACTACTGCAGTGCGAAATCAGGTGTTACTAGTGCCTGCTCCTTCTTTGTTCCTTCCTTGATTCTGTTTCCTGTGTTTGTAGAATTTGGTACATGTGGTCTTGAAGCAACAGTACATCAGTTCTCAAGGTGAGAAAGAGGGAGGGAGGGAGGGAGAGGGGGAGAGAGAGAGAGCATTTGCTCAAGCACATGTCATGTCATAAGGGCCAGTTTTTGTTGTAATTGTCAACAAATGTTAGTTAGGCCTGTAAATTTTATTTGTGTTGTCAGCATGTACCATTGTAGGTGTCTCTACATTGCACTTGCCGTTTGATGCAGTAGTTGTGCTAGAGCTGTCACCAGAGTTGGACACTCTTACCTGCTGTGGAGTGTCAATTCGTGTTGTTCTGGCCATCTTTCTTATTTTAAACTTCAAACTAAGTCATTCTATAAGAGAGCAATTCTATATAAACCACATATAAAAACAAAAATGAATTAAGTTAAATTTTTTAATTCATCAAAAACTGTAAAACAAATGGATACATGTGAATGTCAGGTGCAAAGTTGCTATTCGAGTAGTACTTGCTGTTCGCTAGTTGCTTAAAACGCAGAGTTTCAGCGAACTTTCATGGAGTGTTAAGGTTTATGTTAGACCTGTATTTAGACATCACAAGTGCATTCTAGCTTAAAATAATAGGAATAAGTTGCAGCCTTGCACACATAACTGCCAGTTCTTTCTTGGTGCTTAGGCTAGCGTTAGTAAATTTACTCTTTTGTTAGTCTTGTTCAGTGCATATGCACTCAAGAGATTAGAGTTCACTCTCAATCATCAAATGATACTAAGTATTTTCCTTATATTACGGAAGTGGTATAAAATTCAGCATGACCTGTTATACGGTGATTATCATGCTCAATACAATAATACAAGTTTATGTAATTATGTACTATCCACAAACAGATACTAGTCTACAGCTATTCATAACTGTATGATTGTTTAAGTATTCTTGACACGAGTGAATAACTCCACAAAAACATTCTTGTAATCTTAGGAAATTGGCTATTTTTCACTTTTAATACTTTTTTCATTTTTTACAGGTCTTAAAGAGGAAGACATCGCTGCCATGTCACTTATGCTGACTTTGACCTAGATTATTTTGACAACCGTAGACCAAAGCCCAAAGAATACAGATTTGACATAAAAGCTTATTTTGACTCCGTGCATCGAAGAGTTACTTACGTCTCAATGGCTGGCTCACTCGTACCTTTCAAAACTGCTTAAAAAGTGATCCCATTAAATTCTAGTAGATTTTTTCAAAAGGTCAAGATATTTTTTTCTCATTTAAACTTTGTTTGTTTTAAGTGATCTGACTGCCAAGATGTTTCAAAATTGAAATCGACAAAATTTGGTCTTAATTAAATAACTGAAAAAAAAACTTCTCAAGATGACGTTGATAGTCACGCTTTTGGATATGGACGCACAGAGCTTAGTGTTGAAAGGGTTTCTTACCATAAAGTGGTGTCTAGCGTTCTTCAGACAATAGATTTTTGTATGTTGGCGTGAAGGGTTATATATACTCAATTGCAATCAGAACATGTATTAACTATGAAATTTACAAGGTGCTATGGTTACATGTACTAACAATTTTATTGCTTTTGTATTTTGTTTCAATGTAGTTTTGAACACACATTTGAAGAATTAGTTACTACCATGCAACCCGCGAGTAGACAAATCCCAAATCTCAAGCTTCCAAATTAGAAGCGTTGTTTATTGTAGGTGTATAATGCTTATGGCTACTTATTATGGTGTATTACCTGCGTAGAGCTCAGGTTCCTTCAATTGTTATAGGTTTTTCTAGTGCCTCTAGTCTCCTTGGTCTTTTCTTATTTTTATATAAATTTTTAATATATTGTTTATTGCCTATTTAGTTACATAATTTTGTTTCATTCATCTATTTATACCCTTCATCTAGAGTTGTTTCATTTGAAAGCCTAATTTTGATTAATGCTCTTATGTATCTGGCAATCATACTAGAAAGTGACCTCATGCAACAGTTGGTTGTATCTATCAACTTGCCTTCAGATAATCTGTACCGATGAAGTTTTTAGCAGGTGATTTCTCAAAGCAGGTTTAGCAGCGTCCATACGATGAACTGTAAACTTACAGTTTTGTAACTTAAGGAAAATTTTAATTGTTTCTTCGTACATGTGAAATTCAGCTAGCGAATGGTTGCAAAGTGAGAGATTAAACCTGTAAAGTTATGGACAAAGAGTAGATGAGCAACAATTTGGCCCAAATGATGGCAGGCTTTAATATCGTAAATAAATTACTTATGCGTCACTCTATGGCTTCAGTAACAAATCAATTGATATGCACCACTCAATGGTGTCAGATACAACTTTCTTGTTTTATGATGTTTCATAGTGTTATATGGCTTCTCTGCTTTGTGTTAGCCAATGGTAATAGAAACCATATGACTGTCACACAGCTCACTTCATGAAGACTCCACCATCAGGAACTTGCCTTTCACCATATATCACTTTATGGCAGTTAAGGCCAACCAACTTCCTTTGTTTCTCTATTTAATATTAGAATAACGCGATGGAAATGTATTACTTTATATATTTGGGCGAGGTTTCTTGTTCTGTTGTTCTCCATTGTATTAAAATAGCTCACATTGTATGTATTGTGGAGGACCGGGACATGCCTGTGTACTATTTACTGCACTCATATATATATCCGCACTATCATTTAACCGAACCTCTCGAACTTCCCTTATTGCATGCTTGAACTGCCTTTTTATTATTATATAACTGTATCACTGAACTGCCCTTGTATTACTGAACTGCCTTTTTATTATATAACTGTATCACTGAACTGCCCTTGTATTACTGAACTGCCTTTTTGTTACATAACCATCATGTTGTATCTGGCATTCCTTTGTGATATAAATAGATCAGTAGGCGGAGTTAAACGATAGGCGCTGGCTATATAAGCCAGCGCGATAGACAGGCAAGGTGTGCTTGATTTCACTCATACTTGTGCATACTTGTATTGAAGATATCGATAATAAACTGCTATATACTCATACGAACTGCTTCTATTGACGCCTGCCTGGTTGGCTCACCGATTGTACAAGCAGGCTCAGTGCAACCAACAGACGGAACTGCCAGGGTGACTCTAAGAAGGCTAGGAGGCGATCCACGGCCTTGTCTAGACTCGATCGGGTGTGCCATGGCACTAGAGATCCAGTCTTAAGACCAGCCATTAGTGGATCCAGACTAGCCTGGGATAGAGATCCAGAGGCAGGCCGGGGGTTTGGTTTCGGAGCAAGCCTGACTACTAGATTCTTGTCTTGGACTGACTTGACCGCCACAGGCAGGTCAATCAGGCCTCGGACAAGGTCAGCCAGTAGCCCAGGTTGCGACTCCCTTGTTAGAAAGTAAAGCTGACTCAGCTACCGGAGTCAGATCCTTTACACTGGTGGCAGCAGTGGGATTTGCTTAACCCACAACAGGACGACTAACAGGGACTAAAAAGACGACGCAGGTATGACCAGACGGACTCGCAGCGCGGAAAGACCGGAAGCTCTCCGAACGGAGGGACTAGGAGGTCTAGAGCGACTGACAGGTGTCTTGGAAAGACTGCTCGTCAACCAGGGGACACAGGGACCCCCTGCACCAAGAGAAACATTCAGAGCCCCAGAATATGACGGGAATAGCGATGTAGAGGCCTTCATCAGGCAGTTCAACGATGTAGCCGTTGCAAATGACTGGGGGCCAGGGTCCGCGCTGTTACACATCCGAGAGAGACTGCGAGGGCAGGCTAAGGACTGTGGACACGGGCAGACCATACACGGCGTATTTAACAACCTCCGGGCCAGGTTTGGACTGACACCCAAAGAAGCCAGAGCCAAACTGCAGGGCCTAAAAAAGGACCAGCAAGCAACGCTATTTGAGCACGCCACCCAAATAGAGAAGCTGACCGACATCGCGTTTGGGGAAATGTCAGATCGCCTAAAAGAGGAGATGGCCGTAGACACGTTCTGTGGTACGCTGGGCAATGTTTATTTGCAGCGACATCTGCTAGCGGTGCCTACTCCTACGTTGGAGGCAGCCGTGAGAGCAGGGAACGAGTACTTACAGGTTCGACCTAGTATGGCGTCTCACCAAGCCCAACCCTTCAGGTCGGACGTCAGGGCAGTCCAGCCAGGCGAGACAGGACAGGGCGAGGGAGAACAGGGCCCCGAAGAGCCGATTGTGGTGGCTAGGACTACCCCGAATACCCTCGAGCTGCTGTTGACCTCGGTGACGGACCTAGCCAAAGAAGTGGCCAAGTTAAAATTGTATATCCATCGACCGCAGTCTATTACAGAAAGCGGGACGAAGAAAAAGGAAATGGCGAGATGCTGGGGGTGCAACCAGGAAGGCCACCAGAGGAGAAGTTGTCCGCGGAGGCAGGCAAATCAGAGGACACCCTATAGGCAGGACCAGGGAAACGCCCACGGCCCGCAGCAGTAGGTCTACCTGCTGGCTGCACAAGGGCACCCGGACACGAAAAACACAGACAACGTAACAATACAAGTCAAAGGGAATCTGGAGTTGATCCGGAGGGTTGGCAGCATCCGACTAAAACGGCGGCACCAGTCAAGAGACCCCTGGTAGAAACGATTCCCGTCTACAACCCATACCAAAGTCTATGGGAACTGGACGAGGAGGAAGAGGGATGCGAGGCGAGCCCCCGGGACTCACCACGGGCGGCCAAACAGGCGCAGCGGCAGTACCTCCACCAGATCCAGAGACTGGACGAGAAACGAAGAGTTTATGGACGTACCAGAGAACCAGAAAGGCCAGGGCGGAAGGGAGGTCCCACTAGGGCCGAGCACCCCGAGCGATCTGGACAGCAAGGGTCGGGACAGAGAGCAGATTCAGGGGTAACTGAAGCTCTCGAGAGACCAACGCTGTACAGATCAGGAAGAAGGGAGCTTGCGACCCAGATGGAACCCCGCCGTAAGCCTAGACAGGTTAGGTCAGAGAGAGATGGCCCCACCGGCGCTGATCCGTTCAGGAGATCCGTATCAACCGGATCGGGATGGAACGAGGACCCAGCAATGGCGGAGCATCTCCAGAGACCGGAGTACCATAGACCCAGAGACGAAAAGGGCTGGAATGAAGCCGAACCCCCGAGACGGGGGCCGACCCGAGGCGGCCATCTCCGAGGAGGGAATCTAGGCCAACCCACGAGTCCGGTGTCGGGTCCGACAGGCCGGTACGGGGAGAGCGCAAGGCCAGCTACTCCCGAGGAAAGCCTGGAGGACCAGCTCGAAAAGAGTCCACCACCGGATAGGCCTAGGGGACGTCCGAGGAGGAAAAAATCGGAAGAGATGCTCGATACCGCCGCAACGGGGGAAGGGTTGCCAAGGGTTGGAGCTTTGGAAAAACCCCATAGGTCGAGCTACTTCCTACCGGGGAAGGTAGAGAGGCAAGACCTCCTGTTCCTCATAGACACCGGCTGCAACACTAACCTACTCTCCAAAAAGGTGTTCGACAGAATGCCGGAGCGAGTGAGGGTGCAGCTAGAAGAGAATGACCGGTATGGACTCATGGCAGATGGTAGCAAGCTCCAGTTTTATGGACTGATAAGGCTAACCGGAAGGATCAGGGACGTGGCTATAGAGGAGAACTTCCTCGTAAGCCAGATCAGCGAAGACGCTATTCTGGGTATGCCTTTCCTGATCTCCCACAAGTGTCAGATTGAATTCGGCCGACCCGTCATTTCCCTAGGGAATAGGCAACTTACTTGCACCGACAAATACGGGAGGATAATGGTGTCCAACGTTCACGCCTGGAAGAAAGTTACTATCCCTCCCTTGTCAGAGGTAAGAGTGACGGGGAAGATCTCCGCCAGAAATTACGTGCCGATGGGCTTGATAGAGGGCTCTGATCCACACCTACCTGTGGCATGCAGCCTGAACAGGCCTGGAGAGGGTGGTGATGTCACCATACGATGCCTGAACCCCGGACGTCAACCGATAGAGTTGGGCGCCGGACACGTCATTGGCTCATACACGGCTGTGGAAGAAGAGGACATACAGACGGATCTCTGGCCTGGGCCGGAACACGGGAGCCTCGACGAATCAGGAGTGGGGTGTGCCACTGTAAGGACGGGGGAAGCCGTCCCGGGTCACCTGGTTGAGCTATATCAGCAGGCCCTCCCAGGATGCCGGCACGAAGGAGAGAAGCAGAGCCTGGCCCATCTTCTGACCAGGTACCAGGACGTGTTTAGCAAGTATGATGGCGACGTAGGAAGGACCGACCGAATCGCCCACAGCATACCCCTGATGGAGGGTGCCAGGCCGGTCAGACAACCCCCCCACCGGTTGGGACCCCTCAAGGAGGCAGAAGCGGACAAACAAGTACAGGAACTACTGGAAAAGGGTTTGATCGAGCCTGCCAATGGGGCATGGAGTTCCCCAGTCGTCATGGTAAAGAAGAAGGATGGCGGATGGAGATTTTGTATTGATTATCGACAGCTGAATGCGGTCACCCAACAGGATGCGTACCCCATCCCTAGGATTGATGAAAGCCTGGACGCCCTGGCAGGAAGCCGATTTTTTAGTACGTTGGATCTGACCAGTGGATACTGGCAAGTACCGCTAGATCCGGACGCTCAAGAGAAATCCGCCTTTGCCACGAGAAGCGGGTTGTGGAAGTGGATGGTGCTGCCCTTCGGATTGACGTCGGCACCCGCCACCTTCCAAAGACTGATGGAGTCTGTACTTCACGGGCTCCATTGGAAAACCCTCTTGCTATACTTGGACGACATCATCGTAATTGCTCCAGACTTCGAGACCCATTTGGCCCGTTTGGGAGAGGTCTTCCAGAGACTCGCCGCCGCGCAGCTGAAACTGAAGCCCTCTAAATGCGAGCTCCTCCAAAGGAAAGTGAGGTACCTTGGCCATGTGGTGAGCCCGGAGGGAGTGTCCACGGACCCAGAAAAGGTAAAGGCAGTGGCCGAATGGCAGACCCCTCGAAATATAAAGGAACTGCAGGCCTTCCTGGGGACCACGGGGTACTACCGACAGTACCTGCGAGATTACGCCACTATTGCCAAGCCACTCACGATCTTGACTAGCAAAGGGAAGGCTTGGAGGTGGGGAGCAGAAGAGCAGCAGGCATTCGAGACCCTCCGACAAGGCCTGATCTCGGCACCAGTGCTGGGGTACCCCAACCCAAAGAGTCAATATACTCTGGACACCGATGCCAGTAATGTGGGAGTGGGGGCCGTCCTGTCCCAGAACCAGGGGGGCAGGGAGACCGTAGTGGCATACTACAGCAAGACCCTCAGCCCAGCCAAACAAAATTACTGTGTAACGCGCCGAAAGCTCCTGGCAGTAGTAAAAGCCGTCAAGCACTTCCGGCCCTACCTGTATGGTCAACAGTTTGTGGTCCGCACGGATCATGCCTACCTGAGATGGCTGTGTAGGAGGAGGGAGCCGTCGGCTCAAGTAGCTCGGTGGCTGGAGATTTTGTCAGAATTCTCGTACCTACTGGAACACCGAGCAGGGGTCAAGCACGGGAATGCCGACGGCCTGAGTCGACAGGTCTGCCCAAACGACTGTCGACAGTGTATCCGAATAGAAGAGCGAGACGGGGGCCCTAGCAAACAGGCATTGCTGGAAGGAGAGTCCGACACCGTGGCCGCAATTAAACTACCAGGAGACCGAAATTTTCGACAGCTGGTACAGAGCCAAATGGAAGGGACACAAGCTGTGGCCAGGATGTACTGGGCAGTAAAAAATGATCAAGAGCTACCAGAGGAGGAGCTGACTCTAGGGAGTAACGAGCTCCGGGTCCTACACAAGAGACGGGAGGCTCTGAGGTTATCCCCAAACGGCGTCCTGGAGGTCAGACTAACGACGGACGGCCACCCCAGATGGTGTACCCTATGTCCTCGGGCGGACCGGAGCCGGGTAATGTGGGACACGCACAGGCTTGCCCACGCGGGGGTCCACAAGACGGTAAAAAGGTTACTACTCAATTGGTATTGGCCGGGACTAAATGCTGACGTGAGACGACTCATCAAGACGTGTGAGATCTGTCAAGTGGCAAAAACTGGCGGGAATCACGCAACTAGGAGCAGACACCGATTGTACGCCGGGCGACCATGGCAGAAGCTAGCGGTCGACCTGGTGGGACCAATGCCAGTGACTAACCGAGGGAACAAGTGGATCTTAGTGATTAGCGACCATTTCTCCAGATGGCAGGATGCAATAGCGATCCCGGAGGCAACTGCCCCGGTGGTAGCCACAACCCTGGACGAAAGGGTGTTCTGTTATTTTGGCCTACCCGAGGAATTACACTCCGACCAAGGGGCTCAATTTGAGTCTAAACTCATGGGAGAGTTATGTAGTCTATGGAACGTAGACAAAACACGGACTACACCATACCACCCCCAGGGGAATGGCATTGTAGAAAGAAACAATCGGAGCTTGGGAGATTCCTTGAGAGCCTTGCTCCTGCGCCGTGGGCCTACAGAGTGGGACTTGTTGCTGCCACAGATAATGAGGGCTTTCCGGGGCACTCCCCACTCCGCCACGGGAGAAACCGCGAATTACATGATGATGGGCAGGGAACTGCGATTGCCAGACCAGCTCTCAGACCCCGTTGCAGTCACTGGCCAGGCGGTACAGCCCTACGTACTGGAACTGGCCAGCCGGCTGGAGGAAACGTATGAAATTCTCCGAGACCGCCAAATGAAGATCCGGGTGGAGGACGACGAAGAGCCCCCATCGTTTGGGACTGGTGACTTGGTGCTGCTGGTCAACAAGAGACGTAGACGTGGAGAAAACCCCAAGTTACAGCCCAAATATGTGGGACCCTATACAGTCACTAGGTGTAATCCACACCATTCGTACCAAGTAGAGAGACAAGGACAAATCTCAGTACAGAACGAAGAGAGATTAAAACCATACTACGCGTGTCCAGAGGCCGATGGGCGGGCCCCGGCCACTAAGGAACCCTCCAGGAGGCCAAACATGAGGGGTGCCACTGGACGAAGAGAGAGGAGGCTGGAAGAGTTAGGGGAGATGCTGCCCGCAGTAGAATACACTGGAAGGGAGCCTCCCCCGCCAACACGGCAGGAGAGGATGGAACCTCCCCCGGATATGGACAGTGACACGTTCAGGAGACGACTTCTGGAGGTCCTGGCCAGAGAAAGAGAGTCTGCCTCGGGCAGTCACGATCCCAACGGAGGGGTTAGGGAGGCAACAGAGCAAACCGGTATAACCAACGCGGAACCAGAGGAACCAAGTCTCGGGCCCTGTTCCGAACCCCCGGTGGAGCCCCCCGGACAAGAGTTGACGGAAGGAGAGACAGACAATACCGCAGTCGACGAGGCCTCCGACTCCGGGGTCACCGAACAAAGGGATCCGCCCCAACCCGAAGTTTCTACACCAGCACCAGCTGAAGAAGAGGTGCGAATAAACACAGAACCCAGGAGAACAGAAAATGGTATGGGAGAAAGACGAGACGGGAGACCACGGCGAATGGTGGGTCCTCCTATCAGATACGGCGAGACTGTGTGCCACCAAATCGACCCTGAAGAAGAAGGACCGGAAGCCAGAGAAAGACAGGCCGAACTCAGGGAACGGTATCAGTCTACCAAAGCTATGGTGGAACAACTGGAGACCTTGATAGAGAGGGAAGGTCTGAAGACGAACTTAGAACTGATGTCTCAATATACAATTCTAAAAGAGTCGGTTGCCGAACTAGAAGAAATGATGGCCGCAAGCCGCCACGGAGGAGGGCAACCAGATACAATCATACCTGACCGAAATATCCCGGGAAAGGGGACAGAGACGGAGGCAGACGAAGAAAACCAAACAGGAGAAGAACCATCCGGCAATGAAGGCCTTCGACAGCAGACTCCGAACGATAGAACAATTCAGGAACAAGAGCACGGTAGGACCGGAAAGCGGCCATCTTATGAAACTGAGACAGCCTCCAGTCACTTCAACCGTTGCGCACTAACGAAGAACCAGCTCTCTCCACAAACCTATATCACGAATATGAGACCAACTCCAGATGAAACCAACGCCATCGAGGATCCAGAACTGCAGGTATTATTAACAGAATTGGACGAGATCTTGGAGGGAACTGAGATAACGGCAGGGAAGCAAGACTCATCAATCCGGAAATAAACATACCGCCTAAGGGAGCTGGGACAGAGATAGCGGGAGAAAGCGAGACTGCCCTGGAGATCCACGTCAATGCGGACGACATCGCTGGGGTATACGCCGAAGCCGATGGCAAGACCAAGGAACCTACCAGCAGCAGGGTAACCAGGGCCATCGAGAACACACGGGCCCGGCGAGAAGAGTACAACCGTAGAGCGGGAAGAGAAGAGGACCAATACCGACGTTATATCCGGATGGCCGAGGAATGCCGGGTAGAAGCTCAGAGGTTGAGAACACAAGCGCGGCGTTTCCACTGAGATCACTTAATTGTTCACCCCTGGCCAAACAATTGGGGGGAGAGTGTGGAGGACCGGGACATGCCTGTGTACTATTTACTGCACTCATATATATATCCGCACTATCATTTAACCGAACCTCTCGAACTTCCCTTATTGCATGCTTGAACTGCCTTTTTATTATTATATAACTGTATCACTGAACTGCCCTTGTATTACTGAACTGCCTTTTTATTATATAACTGTATCACTGAACTGCCCTTGTATTACTGAACTGCCTTTTTGTTACATAACCATCATGTTGTATCTGGCATTCCTTTGTGATATAAATAGATCAGTAGGCGGAGTTAAACGATAGGCGCTGGCTATATAAGCCAGCGCGATAGACAGGCAAGGTGTGCTTGATTTCACTCATACTTGTGCATACTTGTATTGAAGATATCGATAATAAACTGCTATATACTCATACGAACTGCTTCTATTGACGCCTGCCTGGTTGGCTCACCGATTGTACAAGCAGGCTCAGTGCAACCAACAGACGGAACTGCCAGGGTGACTCTAAGAAGGCTAGGAGGCGATCCACGGCCTTGTCTAGACTCGATCGGGTGTGCCATGGCACTAGAGATCCAGTCTTAAGACCAGCCATTAGTGGATCCAGACTAGCCTGGGATAGAGATCCAGAGGCAGGCCGGGGGTTTGGTTTCGGAGCAAGCCTGACTACTAGATTCTTGTCTTGGACTGACTTGACCGCCACAGGCAGGTCAATCAGGCCTCGGACAAGGTCAGCCAGTAGCCCAGGTTGCGACTCCCTTGTTAGAAAGTAAAGCTGACTCAGCTACCGGAGTCAGATCCTTTACAGTATTACATGTACTTTATGGCATTGGGGCAATTTCAAATGAAAAAAAATGCTCTTAGTAAAAAATTTATTTTTCAACAAAAAAAAATTCTGGGTGTAAATGAAAACATCAGTTATCAGTGCTGTACAAACAAATATGTCCTTTTTACATTAGAGAGCAGTACGTGCATTGCACAAATAATCACATCACTTCTTTGTGAGAGCTCAGCATTTCATAAGAGCACTGAAATCAAGTTTCAATATTAAGTTGGCAGCCACTAGACTCAAAGATCACAGCAGCATCTGTTCTCATATTACTAACCTTTCCAATCAAACATTATCAAGGGATCACCATATCAGAAATAGGCTGTGTCTACTAGTGTGTTTCAAATTGGGGGCAAGATCCTTATTAAATTTGATTGGATATTTCCATTACATGTGCAGAAAAACAAACAGAATGCAAAAGCTATCAAAACAAAGATTGAAATGATTTGGGTTTAAATTAATACATGTGCATCCCGCCCACAAAATCTTCATACCACTTCACAAAACTGCTTGATACTTTAACATGATATTTTAGCGGCATATAAAAATATTAGTTGTGCGGCAGTTTTTAGTTCCTCTGTGCATCTATATAAAAAACACTTGCAATGCTTTTAGAGTTGATGGTCAACTGTTATTGGCACAAGTTTGTCATAAAGTGATCTCCTATTTCACTCTATTATTTTTTCATAAAGTGATCTCCTATTTCTCTCTATTACTTTGCTACTAGCTGGCTGTTGGAGGTGGATCTTAGTAAAGTTTGCTGATGGCCCTGGGCATTGCTCTATGACACATCGATTGACTTTCGCTGCTTGATCTGACATATCTTTATCCTCACAGTCGTCCTTTACAGTTGATGAGAGATGACTATCAGTATCATGAAGCTTTGTTGGCTGATTGGTTAATTTCATGTACAGATAATAAACTCCAATGATGAAGCCCTACAGAAATAAAGAATATTCTAGAATAACGAGAGTGTATTTAATATGCTGACGACAGCGCTTGGCTGTGGTCATTCTTTGGCTGTAAAGACTTTCAAAACCTTATAAAATACTAGCTGTGCCTCCCAGTGTTGTGTTGCTCGAGTATTAAAAATCAGCTTATAAACAATGAGACGTGATAAGATTTGCTTACCACTTGCTGGCAGGCAACTCTCTAGCAAGTGGCAGGCTATTGCCAAGTGGCCTGGCACATTGCCAATGGAAAATTCCACTAGCCTAGTTAGTAATCTTCAAATGCTAGTAGGCAATGACATTGCATCAGCATTGTTGCCCAGTTAGGCTATTCTAATAATAGCTATAATCGGAATGCAGACAGACATACGACACACGGACATACTTTGAGAAATATATATATAGACTATGTAATAAAATGAAATTGTAGTACAATAGTTGAAATATTTCTAAATCTACACTCTGCATGGTTTTTCACATTAAGATGTAAAATTATGTCAGCGCGCAATTATACTACGACTAGGATTTATAAGAAAACCGATTTGTGTTTATCTACCACCCATCTGATTCTATACACTATCTACGAGAGAGAAACAAGCAATAGTGGAAACTGTTTCATCAATGATTTTCGAATACTTTGTTGCAGTTTCGTAGAACTGTGAAAAGAGAAGGAAACATTATTCTAGCGGTGACTACCACAATTATTTAATTTAGTATTTGCCAAAAGGAACTCAGTAAAATGCAAAAAACAATATTTCTTTTCAGGAATCGTCGGACCAAGGCGTAACAAAGTCTTTTTCTAGATTTAAGGTATTTAGTTATGCCTGGTCAAGACGTTGTTAGTCTAATGTTGTTAGTCGTTTTTATTATTTTTTATAAGTGAGAAAATCCGGTGATGACTAAAAATCTCATAACCATTTGAGTGTGACTTTTAAAAAATTGCAGTAAAATGTAAGGATTTCAAATCGCTTAGCAATTATCTCAAATCTGAGCATATATTATTACGCCTAGATTTGAGGTCTTTTTGAGCATGATGCACTGCAAAACTGCATCTCTTAAACATTTTATTTTTGACAAAAAATTTTTGCTTATCACTGAAATAGAGCGATTACACTAACTTAAAAACCAGCTAATTCACAGACAACTAGTAATTGATCAAACTAGTTTAATTGACCAGCCATTTTGGAGAACAACAAGAATGAGAATTGTAAAAGGCTTCTTCCTTTGTTTAGGAAAAGCTAAAAGTTAGTTGATTGAGCTTGGTGTCTTTACCCACCATTTGTACTTACTGGGTATTTGTTGTACTTACTGGTTCTTTGTTGTACTAGCTGGTTTTTTGAACTTACTTTTGTTAAAAAAGAATGTATTCAACTGATACTTATTACAGTTTAATGATCTTTCAAAATTCTAGTCTAGAAATTGTCTAGTCTAATGCCTTTAACCATGGGGAACTTACCTTAGTCAATATACTCATACCTATGTAGAGATACTTACTCTAGTCAATATACACATACCTATGCAGAGACACTTACTCTAGTCAATATACACATATCTATGTAGAGATACTTACTCTAGTCATTATACACATAACTATGTAGTGATACTTACTCTAGTCAGTATACACATACCTATGTAGAGATACTTATTCTAGTCGATATACACATACCTATGTAGAGATACTTTTTCTAGTCAATATACACATACCTATGTAGAGATACTTTCTCTACATAAGTAGAGGTACACAAGATGTACAGGTACTTTCTCTAGTCAATATACACATACCTATGTAAGGATACTTACTCTAGTCAATACACACATACCTATGTAGAGATACTTACTCTAGTCAATATACACATACCTATGTAGAGATACTTACTCTAGTCAGTATATACATACCTATGTAGAGATACTCACTCTAGTCAATACAGACATACCTATGTAGAGATACTTACTCTAGTCGATATACACATACCTATGTAGAGGTACTTTCTCTAGTCAATATATACATACCTCTGTAGAGATACTTACTCTAGTCAGTATATACATACCTATGCAGATATACTCACTCTAGTCAATACACACATACCTATGTAGAGATACTTACTCTAGTCAGTATATACATACCTATGTAGAGATACTCACTCTAGTCAATATAGACATACCTATGTAGAGATACTCACTCTAGCCAATATACACATACCTATGTAGAGATACTTACTCTAGTCGATATACACATACCTATGTAGAGGTACTTTCTCTAGTCAATATATACATACCTCTGTAGAGATACTTACTCTAGTCAGTATATACATACCTATGCAGATATACTCACTCTAGTCAATACACACATACCTATGTAGAGATACTTACTCTAGTCAGTATATACATACCTATGTAGAGATACTCACTCTAGTCAATATAGACATACCTATGTAGAGATACTCACTCTAGCCAATATACACATACCTATGTAGAGATACTTACTCTAGTCGATATACACATACCTATGTAGAGGTACTTTCTCTAGTCAATATATACATACCTATGCAGATATACTCACTCTAGTCAATACACACATACCTATGTAGAGATACTTACTCTAGTCAGTATATACATACCTATGTAGAGATACTCACTCTAGTCAATATAGACATACCTATGTAGAGATACTCACTCTAGCCAATATACACATACCTATGTAGAGATACTTACTCTAGTCGATATACACATACCTATGTAGAGGTACTTTCTCTAGTCAATATATACATACCTCTGTAGAGATACTTACTCTAGTCAGTATATACATACCTATGCAGATATACTCACTCTAGTCAATACACACATACCTATGTAGAGATACTTACTCTAGTCAGTATATACATACCTATGTAGAGATACTCACTCTAGTCAATATAGACATACCTATGTAGAGATACTCACTCTAGCCAATATACACATACCTATGTAGAGATACTTACTCTAGTCGATATACACATACCTATGTAGAGGTACTTTCTCTAGTCAATATATACATACCTATGCAGATATACTCACTCTAGTCAATACACACATACCTATGTAGAGATACTTACTCTAGTCAGTATATACATACCTATGTAGAGATACTCACTCTAGTCAATATAGACATACCTATGTAGAGATACTCTAGCCAATATACACATACCTATGTAGAGATACTTACTCTAGTCGATATACACATACCTATGCAGAGATACTCACTCTAGTCAATACAGACATACCTATGTAGAGATACTCACTCTAGTCAATATAGACATACCTATGTAGAGATACTTACTCTAGTCAATATACACATACCTATGTAGAGATACTTACTCTAGTCAATATACACATACCTATGTAGAGATACTTTCTCTAGTTAATACACACATACCTATGTAGAGATAATTACTCTAGTCAATATACACATACCTATGTAGAGATACTCACTCTAGTCAATACACACATACCTATGTAGAGATACTTACTCTAGTCAACATGCTTATACTTATGTAAGTGTACCTGCTATAGTAAAAAAATATTGACTTATGAGATGATACCCATGCTATTTTTGGTACATGTAATAATGAAAAAAACTAAATAACACATCACTACACAGTTTTCTATTTTATGTATATCTTCGCATCACTATTTGTGCTTTTGTTGAAGGAACGTATTTAGTTCTCCTCTATTATATATGCAGAGCTTAGGTCAAGTATTTCTGCATAGGTAAAACACTTATAATAACTAAAATACACTAACCCAGATGTAAATGTAAAGGCTAGATGTAAATTCTCTAGTCATGGTGAGTGAGAAATCTTAATGCATGTTGGAACAGCAACAGCCATAGCA